>NC_141760.1:99264210-99564210 GCF_982258835.1 Parasteatoda tepidariorum
TCAACCAATGTAAGCATCTTTAACCCTTTAGAAGAGATGGAACAACAGTGACCCTTTTTGCATTTTTTTCTGAAGCTCTAATGCGAGTAAAAATATATTTTGGTAATATTTAATTATAAAAAAAAAACATTTTAATAGTTACTAAAAAAATCTGGTAGTTTATCGGAATTATATTTGTACTAAAATATCAAATCCAAGATATTGATATTTTGAAATTTTTTTTTCATTCATATTTAAAAATGCATGATTTGCTGATTTTGTAAATTTAAAAAATTTATCTAAGTGAATATGATAAATCTCTCTATTAAGCTTTACAGTCATTGTAACTTAACAATTGTAACATTATTTTAAAAATAATGAGTTTGTTTCATTTCTTTTTCAAATTCATTCTCCTAAACAAACATACTGAATTAAAAGACGTGAATATATATTTTATGATGTTATAGATCTATTGAAAAATTCCCGAAGCAAGAATTTTAAATTTATGATTGCAGTTAATATGTTTAAAAGACAAGTAATGTTAAGGAGCTTTTTTCTCTCTCTTTCCTTTTAAGAAAATTAGACTTACTTTCGTTGTTTAATCTGTTTTAAAAATTAAAACTTACTGTTCTGTTTCAATTATTATTTTAAAAAAAGGTTGAAAATAAACTTATTTCTTGTGCTTAATTTTGAAATAGCGTGATAGGCAAACTTTATTTAAACCGTTAACTTTCACTGAAAAAAAATATTATCAGTATCACGAAAGATAAGAAGTTCAAGTGATGTTAAATAAGTAATTAAGTACATTGTTTTTATTCTGATTTTTCTAGCTATTTTGAAATAATTAGTCTGTAGGATTTAGTTAATAATTTTTATTAGTTCAATTATGCTAGTAAATGTTTAATTAACAAACTTAATATATATCCTAATATTTATTTTACAATAAATTGAAAAATATTGTTTCTTTGTTACTTTCTGTAAAGATTTTTTTATTTTATTTCCAATGGCAGAAATTGACAAACTCTAAACAAGAAGAATATATGTAAATGAAATAGATAAGAGAAAAAAGTCAATGACTCATTAGCAGATGCCTAGCACTCCAATATCTTTTCACTTCGGAGTCTCCGTGTACTACCGAACATCCCATCAAGTGCTTTCTTATCCATTACTGCACATTTCTTACAGAGTGGGCAATTCGGACTCGTAAAAATGCTGTATAGAACAAGTAATTATTATTATTTCTGAAAATTTTAAGCTAACACACTTATTCTTTTATAAATTTTCTAATGATTTCTTAACTGACAAGTTGATTCTTTTATATTTCAAATTTCATATAATTTTTAATATTACTCATATTAAAATTAATGAGCAGGTCAGTAAAAAAATATAATAATATACTGCATTAAAGTTTGGAGTATGTTGAACCATATAATCACTCAAGTTTTCTACATAATTAATATGGTACTAACCTGAACCCTATTATCGTACTTCTTAAGTTGTGGTGCAATTGTTCGATAATTGCACCACATGATATTGTGGTGTAATTGTCGCGAATATACAGTCCGACATAGAACAAATTTTTACCGTTAAACTTTAAGCCATAATTGTTGCAGTAATATTTATTTAATTACGGTGATTCTGTAATTTTACAGTAAATATTACAGAGAAATATATGGTAGATCAGATATTTTGTTCCTCAGTATTTTACGATAAAAATGAATTTTGCGGTAAATTGTACTAGCACCCTGAGTGCTGGTACTTTTTACCGTAATTTGATCCCAAATTTCTTTATGGGAGCTTTAAAACTAAATTAGATCTATATATTTTAATGCTTGTTTGCTTAAAATAACTTTCATGATTTAAGATTTTACTTTTACCAAAAAGGAGTAAAACTTTGTGTTCCTCCTTCGGGAAGAATAAAGGTAAAAGGAAGCGAACAAATCTGCTTTTATAAAATAGAAAAAATTATGAGTTCTAAAAAAAGATAAGACATTTGATGCAGAGCTATTTTAAAAGCTTTTATATAACTTTTTGAAGAAAATAACTCTTTTCTCGTAGAAATTTATATCATACATTTTTCATGTTTTTTTGGTATAACCTAAATTCCATCACAACCTCAAATAATCAGCCCCTTTATCGTATAATTTAATATATGACTTCATTAAAAGTTTTATTTTATAGTATTTTTTGGACTACATATATGGACTTTATAATATTATAATATTTTTTGGACTAATATAAAAGTTGGGAAAATAATTTTTAAATTAAAATAATATGCAATTGTAAAAAGTATCATTTCTTATTATCATATTTTAGTCGGAAATATACTCTTAAAACTGAAAAACTGTAATTTTTCCTTGAATTGTATTAAAATTATTACTGTAATTCAATTAAATAATACTCTAAATTGAAGTAGTTAAAAAAACTAAATAAAACAATATTCAAATGAAAAACTAAATAATAAGTCGCGATAAATCAACACAAACTTTTTAAGTATCAAAACAAAAATTAGGACAACTGTTTGGAATAATATACATATATTAGATTACTTTGAAAAAGGGACAAATTATATTTGTATTCTTTAATGAAAATTGCATTCTTCAGAATTATTTAAAAAAAAATAACGTTTAAACGTTAAAAAACATATAAAAAAAACGTTTTTATAATGTCATTATGCATTAAAATTAAATAATCAATAATTATTGAATATTATTTTTTTATGCAATTATTTTTAAATGAACGAATTTTATAATTTTGCGTTAAAATTTTTCGATTTGCTTATAAAGTCATCTAAATATGATGAAATACGCAATAAAATTAACGTAAAGAGCTACAAACTTTCGATCGCTTAGCTGATTAAACTATTTGCACCATATTTCGCAGATTGTGGCTACTGCCCGTATTTTGAAAATAAAGAATCTGAATAGGTATAAAAAAAGTATGTTTATTCAGAGAAAGTACGGATTTGTGTCTGATTTCGTAACTTAAAAATAATATAATCTGCTTTAATTAAGATACCTACAGTCAGCTTCTTGTATCATTAAGAATAAATCTAAGTACGAGAAAATTCGATTATTAGATCAAAAGCAAATCGGTTATATACATTTTAAAATTAAAGATTCACTTTGAATTTTAGGCACTCAAACTGTAAGGCTGTTTTTATTTTCCTTGGCGAAAAAGCGTCGAAAGACATCCTCAATATAGTGTAGCATATTGCTTTATAAAAGGTTTATAATATGAAAGAAAGGAAAACAGAGGTTTTGAAGTTAGAGTAAATTCTTCCAAAAATTTAAAGCAAACTTCACATAGCTACATTTTAGATAAAACTTAAAACTCACAAATTTGCATAAAATGTGTTGAATATGCCGCCTGCTTAACCGCTTCCTTTAACGTTGAAATCTCGTAAACCAATGTATCATCAATTTCTTAGTGTATGGATTTGTATAATAAGCAGAAGATAAATATTTATTTTCCCAAACACTGTTTGAGGCCATGGAATTCTGAATATGTAATCCATTTCTTTGTTGCTTGGCAACCAACAATCTGTTGAAGGTTATATTGAGTTTTGTGAGCCAATCTAAAGTCTTATACTAGACATATTGCGCTAGAGAAAACTATGATAGTAATATGATATTATTCTCTATTATTTCTACATTCGTTTCTATCCCCTCACTCTATTCATAAAGACTATATACTTTTTCAATGATGTAAACTAGATTTTTAATATACAGCACCGCTGCTAAAAATATATTTACTAAATTACGCGTATAATAATAAAGTTTTCATTTAACTCCCAGACCGTTTAAGCTAAGGTCTTAAAATTCAAACTGTGAATGTAAGGAGCAACTTTAGTCCTAAATCCTAAAAACTCTTAAATTTTATTTAGACTTTTCAGCATTTATCATAATTCATTAGGATTTATCATTATTCATGTATCATTATCTATTTATATATTATTATCATCGTGATAAACTAAGTTATCACGTAAGAGTGACATCATCCAATAAGAAGCTACTTGAAATTACGTGTTTGTTTTGTTTATAGATATGCTTTTGAATCATAGCAATGATTATTGTCCTCTGCTCTTCGTTCTATTTTTCATGACCCATTGTTTTACTGTTCGATTGTTCTCTGTTCTACTGCTTGATATAATCTTTCGTTTAGCCATTGGAAATAAAATAAAAAACGCCTATATTTAAGTATAGGATCTCAAAACCAATTTAAGTTCGTTTCAAGCGTTAGCAGCGAAAGACAAGAACAAACTGAGCTATGACCAGCGCAAAAGTAAAACAAACTGCCCTATATTTTTGTGTCATTGATTGGTTGTTGATTTACACAGTTTACACAATAATTTGGCCGGAAGAACCTGGCTGGTAGGGCGTTGTCCTATGTCCAAGAGATTGCGAGTTTGATCCCAGCCGGCTGAAGACTGACAGCAATGGTCACTGCTGCATGCTAAATATGTCGGAGTCACAAAGTTCTCCAAGTACTCATAACAAATCAATACCTCTAGAGGATACCTCTAGAGCAGTGGTTCCCAACCTGGGGGCGATAGAGCTTCTCAAGGGGGCGATAATCCTTAGGGGGGTGATCAGGGGGCGACAAGTATTCAAAAGATAAAAATTGCTAATAATATTAATAATAAAAGCTATTTGAGATTGAAATTGAAAATATATATGAAACCTATGGTTCTGGTGTAGACAAAGAATTATGATAGTTAAAAATTAAAAAAAATTCAAGTGCAGGATCGTTTTCGTCATACGTTTTGGTATCGCAGGCGGAAATCTGATAAGTCACTCTCTTCCTCTGAGCAATAATACTCTTTCCAGGCGTATTGATGAGATGGCCGCCGACGTTGAATCAAAACTCATCAAATTTCTGAAAGAAGGTAAATTTGCGTTGCAGATTGGTGAATCAACTGTGATAGATAACAAAGCTGTTTTAGCTTACGTGAGATTCATAAATGAGAGTAAGGCATACCTGCCAACTCTTCCGGATTTTCCGGAAGATTTTATTTTTTTATTTAAAGTGGTAGTAAATATATACTATTTTTTCTTTTATCACCACTATTCTTACAAAAATTAAGCACATATATTAATATGCGTTACTATCATGGTTGTCAACTTAAGGTTTCTCAAATGCAACGTATTTGTTTGCTTAAAATTGAAATTTTAATTCCATTTTAATACCACTGGGAAAAATGATAATGGAAAGGATTAAAAGTTGGCAGGTATGGTAAGGAGATTAGCGAGGAAATGTTGTTTACAAGAACTTTAAACACAGATACAAAAGGATCGTCGATTTTTAAATTGGTCGAAGATTATTTTGAGGTAAAAGAAATTCCCCTCACAAATGTAAGTGCTTTTGCAACAGATGGTGCTCCAACCAAGTCTGGTTGTCAAATTCTGGTCACCTTAAAAAAGAAGTACCGGAAGTTATCTCACTATTATGTAATTCATCGTCAACTTTTGGCTGCGAAAATTTTTCTATTTCTGGCATCAATAAAATAAAAGCTAATTCTCCTAATAACCGTTTGTTCCGAGAATTTTGCCATGAAAATGATGAAGATTTTGAATTTCTGCTCCTACATACAGCCGTGAGATGGCTTTCAAAAGACGGCTTTCTGAGCCGTTTCTTCGAATTGCTGGATTCGGTTACTGAGTTTCTCGACACCACAGATCCTGTTTTAAGTGAGAGTTTGAAGCAACGCAAGTTGGAAACTGCGTACCTCACTCATAGTCTTGAAAAAATGAAGGAAATCAACGTAAAACTTCAAGGAAATAAAATGAACATTATCAAGGCTAAGGGAATCATATCTTCAATCATCGCCAAGTTTGATATCTACAAGTCAAACATTGGTCTCAAATGCAACTTCCAACTCTTAAAAAGTGTTCAATGGCAGATATCGAGATTCTCGAAAATAAAATCTTAACTTTTACTGATCACCTTGATCAGTTATGGAATCAAGATTTAAAGATTGAATGAAATTAGAAATTCCGGATTGGATTTTCGATCCTTTCTCTTTTGAAGCTGTGGATAAGTTCACTTCCTCTTTGTAGACTGAGATTTTAGATTTGAAGTATGACTGTCAGGCTAAAGTTGTCTTAAAAAAATACGGTTACAAGTTAGCTTGGGTAAAGCTTATGGACACTTATCCACAATTGTGGAAACAAACTGAGCCGCTTCTTATCTCGTTCCCGTCAACATATTTAGTAGAGACAGAATATAGTTCTGTCTTCCAGCTGCTCACAATGCAAAGAGAAAGGTTGGACATTTGCTTCAAAGGAGACCCGCGTTTAAATCTGAGGAGCATAAAACCTGACATTCAAGCTTTAGCTTGAAATACGCCAAGCACAGAGCAGTCATTGAAGTGGTAAAAATGTACTTTCTCAATCTTCATTTTTTTTCGCAAATTTTAGTTGTTAATGTTTCAACTTTTTCTTGATTACATTAAAATATGAATTTAAAAAAAATGCACTTTTGTTTTGACTATTCCGTTTTAAATATAATTTCTTTTTGAAAAAAAAAAGATGCACAATTTTTTTTTAATTAATAAAAATGACAGGATAAATGTGCCTCCTTATTTGCATTACAATTTAAATTAAAATCAGATAACATTGCATATATTCAGTGTTTGGTTGCTCACAAGCAACAATAAATGGTTTTTTGAGCAAAAAGAGAGAGGGGCGATATGTGTCAGCCAAACCCAAGAGGGGGCGATGGTCCACAAAAGGTTGGGAACCACTGCTCTAGAGGTACTGGATTGGAGATTGACGTGCTGTGGTTCAGGTTAAAATTACGATCTGTGGATGGATGGTGTGTGAATGTGTCCCCGCTCTAAAACAGGCTGTATGTGTGTGACAGAAGTCGAATTCTTGGCCATAGATGGGGCCAATGGGAAACAAGAAGCGCACCTCTCCGTCTCAAAATAGGCTGCTTTTCAGTATTGACAAGTAGAATAAGACAACAACAACATAATAATTTTGAGCTATATTTTTGTTTTAATGATTCATAATAATTTATGAAAGATACATAATAACTTACGCGGAAGAGCGCAATTGAAATGGGGTCACACCGGCTCTCTTGTTTCATTTTTAAAAATATTAATGATTTAAATTTTTACTTTCATTTATTAAAAAAAAAACATAACATAAAACAAATTTACTGCGTATGTTTCCTAAAAAATTATTATGAACTAAAACAATCATATAGTTTGATAAACTTTCTTAAAATATCTTTTTCTTTTTAGCTGGAAAGAACAAATATTTAAAGTTTATTATTTAACTAAAATTGATACTAGAATGTTTTAAAATGTCATAAAGAAAACAAGAATACTTGCCACCACATAGAATATTCAAAAACAAATTAAAACGAAATGTTTAAATAGGACTCTGAAAGTCTTTATGAACAGAATTTCAATCTCTCTTTCCTAAACTAAAAATATTAGAGAAAACATCTAAAAGCGTTCAAACAATATCATTTTAAAATGATTACTCAAGCTGCATTTTCTCAGACACGTACGGTTAGACAAGGAAAAAAATCAGACAGTTACAGTTAATTACATCATTTATATGCAAGAGGACGTTAAAAATGTTTTCCTGCATAATTAGGTTTCATAGAATAGTTTAAAGAGTTGTTTGTCTTAGTTTTTTTTAAAATAAGATCAGTTTACTAATCAAATTAGATATTGTGTTTAAAGTTCTAGTTTACACTTTATCATTCATTATTAAATATTATGCTTGTCAGTATTTTTAACTCATGAAATATTGCATTTAAAGTTTTAGTTTGTATTTTGCAAGGTTTTTATGATATCTTACTTCAGCAATTTTTTTTTTAAATTTAAAAGTTAAATTAAATAATCGGTACTTTGAATTGGCTTCTTCAGCATTTATTATTTTATGTTATATTTGTTTGTTATTAAATAAAAAAGATACTTTTAAAAAAACTGATGTTTTTTTTCATGACTATCCATTACAGCGATAAGCTTCATTTTTTCCTAATACTCAAACCTCAGAGAATTCTCGAAAACAGAAAATTGGCGGGATTATAATAATTATTATCCCGTTTCATGTTATCTATCTTATTCAATACGTCATGAAAACAATTTACTTACTGACCAACTTGACCTACTAACAATTATTGTTAGAAGGTCATGAGAAAAAATTACCTTCTAACAATACATATTATGTACTACATTAATGTATATTAACAATAATATTATGTACCAAACAAATTGAAATTAGCTGTAAAATGATTTCTACTTTTCTAATTATTTTATTAAAAATAACGGATGAAAAATGTAATGTCAATATCAATAATTTATACATTTTATTTCGAGTTATAATAGTCAGTGATTGATTTTTCACTCACTTTATTTACATGCTTGCTATTTGTGCGTACATCTACATGTCCAATTTCCTTTCCTGCTAAGCAATAATTAGCTTGAAAATTTCATCTTAAAATTTCAAAATACAATACTAATAATTGTTGGCCCACGGGAACAATCATGCGTTTCATGTAAAGCGATATTTCACTTTAAGCAAATTTGCGTTAATGAGGTCCTACGATACGATTTCAGATTGGATTGTTCCTTGGTATTGTTTTTGAGTAGATGCTTCCAAAATTCCAGAAGTCTCTATTACATGACAGCACAATGCTTAGAAACATCATATCCTTTGGTGCACTCTAAAAACAGTAACTCTCATAAACAGTTACTTTTTTTATTTTTTTTATAGCCGTCGTTGAACAGACTACCCAATTTTATGGATTTACGACTACTATTGTTCATAAACAGTTACTCTCATAAACAGTACTTCTGATCTAATTCAGGGATGATCTAATTGCAGTAAACTCTCACTTATGCTCCGGTGTTAGGGGCCAAGAGAAAAAGGCACATAAGTGAAAGATGCGCATATGTTAAAAATTTCAAAATTCTAAAACGCAACGTAAATTGCAGTGACAATATGAATAAATATGTTTCTAAAGATTAAATGTTAATATTTATACTGTTTTGGTATTTAGTACTATAATTATACAAAGAAAAAATTTAACATAACTTAAGATAATTTATTTCCTTGCAAAATAATCTTAATACATGTTTGTATTTGTTTTTGCCGACGTATTTCAAAAATAGTTTCCTCCAGTTCATATAAGTGGAATAAGGGGGAGTTTCAGAAACAAAATTAAATTGTAAATAATCACGAATAGTGTCTAAAGCTTCCAATACTGTTGTGTGATTTGGAAATGATCATCCTCGTCAGTATCATCCACCACGTTCTTATCGTCCACAAGTTTTAGTTAGATATAAATGAACACTTCTTCACAAAAAATTTGAGTTTTATGGGAGGGGGTGAAACATCACATGATAAATTTCTAAGAAAAGTACTTGACGTCATAATATGCTGCACAATAAGTTGTTCGATTGCTAATGTCACTAAACAGATCACCTCCTTTTATTTGTCTTATAATGTCCATCTGACTGCAAGTAAGTGATCGCGGTCTCTTTCATCTTTCGTATTCCAGGTGTCTTTTTTTTTCTCTAGAAAACAGCATGGGAGTAAAACTAACCTCTGAACAAGAGGAATGGTCATTTTCTAAAAGATGAATGGGCTTTCATTGTTGTTGGTGTAACAGATAAGACACCCTATTCAAAATTCTAGAAAGAATGTCTTTCCAGAAACAGCAAAAATGAAAAGGTCACAGGGGGAAGCAAATTCAATAGGATCTAACAACATATATTTCTTTTCATCTGTAACAAGGATTGCTTATTTGCTTCATTTTTAATTTAAAACATTTTTTTAGAAAAGAAAAAATATTTAAAGGATTAAAAAATTAAAATGTTAGTCTAAAATTTCGGCGCATAATTGAAAAATTGACTTTTAGAGCGACGCATAAACGAAGGATGTTTATCATTATTTTCCTATCTAATGTACTGGGACCTATAAAAATCGTCGTATAAATGAAAAAGGTGCATAAAAGAGGTGGTGCATAAGTGAGAGGTCACTGTACTTAAAAACAGTTTTCCATCTTTTCACTTCTATAATATGTGGCCAACAGTTGATTTCGAAATTATAAACTTGATGACTTGTCAGAGAATGAAAACCTTTTCTCAATTGTTTCTTTAATAATCAAAAGGCAATTAGTCAAACACGTGTTTTTCTTCTGTTATTTGAGTGCTTGTTAAATGATATGCAACGAAGTATTAAAATTTGCTATATATTCTTAACTTAATATGATTTCTTTTTAAAAAATAAAAATAATGAATGATTTCAAAACTTTAATTTTTCGAATCCTCGATTAGACTTTGTTAAACTGAAAAACAATTTCAAGTCTATTATTGTAATTGTACCACTAAAAAAATACAGTTCTAATTTCCTAGTATATAAGACATGTTAACTCGTTTCAATGGGGGAGGGGTACCTTTTCATAGATGAAGATTGACATTGTCAATTACTCGCTCCCCACATTGGTGACCTTCGAACGTGATGTGAACACGCTGACCTTGAAAAAAACTTCCATTACGATTTGACCACGCCTACTTTGATGGATGGTCCACATTGAACAGTTGACTTGCTACTTGTGACTGCGACATTGACATCCTCACGCTGTTGCTACTCAATCTCGATCACGCACAACGTACAACGTATTCACTCAACTGCTAAAGGCAACATAGGAGCGACCACGATCGTGAACTTAATACACCTCTCACAATCAGCACTCAAAAAGTACGGTGATTTTAATACAGCTTTCCCGGCTTCTCACAAATAGCAATGAATCAACTAGTGCTTTCCGTTCATCGCATTTTATCATAGATTAAATTCTGGTGAGGTAGTACTGTAGTGTATCTACTACTACAAAAGTGCAGTTCCAATTTCCTAGTATATAAGACAGGTTAACTCGATTCTATGGAATGTTGACACTGTCGATTTCTACACCCCCCACAATTATTATAGTTACTCTTCCTTTCTGGTAACTAAAGCTACAAATTACTAATTGACATTAAAACATTTTGATCACAGAAAAAGTTATAACATCAAGGCACTTGTATCAAAACACTTGCACTCTACTGCATGTAATGTTTGGAAAACATTAATGGAATTTTTTTTTTATATTTATTAAATATATTTAAAATTTATTTTTAAAAAATTGACCTTTAATATTAGAAAATTTGTTATTAAATGTTAAACAATTCAATGAAAGCTCTTTTTCTTTAACTATAAATTTTTTATACATAATGCGTGTTGCAAAAATGTATTTTTTTATTGTCTTTATCAACAAATTAAAAAAAAAATTCTTTGCAAATTGAAAAAAAAAAACTCGCTCTATTGTTTCTTGTTCCATTATATTTCTTTATTTGAAGTTCTAAAGACATTTAAAACAAAGGCAGACATTTTCTCTTTTTAACATTCTTCATTAAAGGAAGAATATTATTCATTAATTAAAAAATAATTCATTCAAAGTGCAATCAACTTTAAAGTGTGTGCAAAGTGTATGGCGAAGCTACGCGTTTGCTCTGTATTAATTAAGAGGACAAGTATTTCTAACATTTACTGCTGTAATTAATTAAACTTTACGAGGATTTTGGTTGATTAATCAAGTTTTATGTTTTCTTATTCTCATCAGTTATGTCATTTAATTCTGTTTTTTGCCCATTATCATTTAAATATCTATTCTGCATGTGGCAAGTATATAAAAACAGCAATAAGAATTGTATTTTTTTAATTTTTTTTTTTTTTGTTTGATAAGAAATTTCTATTATAACTTAGTTTCATTATTCTTTTTGTTGGAAATTAAGATAAAAAAAGTTTTATAAGTTTGCTCATAAAAAAATATTTAAAAAAAGTTAAAACAAAAGCAAGCAAAAGAAAGAAGCTCTTAAAATGCCTAATCGTTCAAGTTCTTTAACTGAAAAATAGTCGGGGAAAAACATTTTATAGAAATTGCTTTAAGTTCTAAATATTATCTCTTTCTCGTTTTCACAAAAATTGGCAACATCCGTCATAGTTCTTTTCATTTTTTGGTTTTTCTTATCTCGTATAAAATTGATTTTGCATTGCACTTATCTGACATAAAATGTTACTTCATTTCCTATCTCATAGTATTTTTGTGATTTGAGGAGAAATTTTCGCGCATGCGTTGCGAATTGAAAGTAAATATCTGGCATATACGCTCGCCATTATTCTTCGAAAACTCCCTTTTGTTGTATGAAAGGCTATGTTCACGAGAATATTTATGAGAACACTCGATCTCATTTAGGGAAAGCTTAGATAAAGACAAACTGTTTACTGAAAAGTGTATCATATGGTTTCGGCTACTGAAAAAAGAGGATAGGAAAAGAGGAGAGGATCCCAGGATTTTCACCGTTGTTGAGTAATTAACTAAATATTTCTTAAACAACTGAGGAACAATTTCCCTAAACACAGTATAGGAGCATTCTAAAGTGTTTGGAAAAAGATTTGCCTAATATTTCATCATTCAAGAAATTAAATTCTGTTCCAGGAAAAGACATTGAGAAGAGTTTTATACTTTATATTACATCCCGCTTTGAACAGGCAGCCTGGTTCTGTGCATAAGACTATCAATATATAAATCCGCAGCCTTGTAATTTTTTATCAAATCCTGAAAATAAAGAAACTCCTGGATCAAGTATTTTATTTTATTTTATAACCGTCGTTGAACAGCCGACTCAATTGAGGGCTTACGACTACTAATATTCAACTCCATAACCTTGTAATTTTAAACCGAATCCAGAGGACAAGAGAACTCTTGAATCAAGTTTTGGGAAAAATTTGCTTTCGTCAAGAACATTTTGAGGAAACTAACCAACGCTTGCATTACATGGAAAGGACCTCCCACGAGAACCTCCCACGGTTAGCCAGACGGCAAGGAGACTCTAAGAAATGATCAGTCCACCACTAAGGATATTTTTCATCAGCACTGTGGTTAGTGCGAGTCGGGTGTGGAATTCGTATTGACCAGCCATCTCTGGGATTCAAACCCGGTTCACCTCATTAAGAAACAACGCTCTATTCCCTGAGCCACCACGACTTTGGACCAAGTAAGTATAGGTAGAAATTAGCCTTCGAGGAGGACGTTTTGATGAAACTAACATGCATTCGCGTTACATGTAGAGAGAAAAAAGCATGGAAATCTGAATGAGAACTGAATTCTATCTTCTACTGTTGATGATATTTTGCAGCAGTGTGATCATGGCGAACTGGCTGCAGAATACTGGCCAGCCATTGCCGGAATTACAAATTGGATCACCTCATTGGTATGTGAAAAAACCACAGCTCTAATTAGTTTGATAGTCTCGGTCGACGTTGGATTTCTTTTATAACTTCGTCGCACTGAACTTTGCAGAGAAAGTTACGCTTAACTTCCTGCAACTTATTGAAAAATGCCATTTATTTTACGATTCAAAATGTTTGATAGAGCACAAACTGACGAACACATTATCACGAATATTATTCACCCTTAATAGTTTCCAAAGAGTTAATTGTTTGAATTTCTTTCATGATTTGTTTGCACATTATACTCGGAAATGCTTATCTGAAATCAAATAATATATTTATTGTACTCAATTTTATTAACTCATTATGTGAAAAGTTGTATTTGGCTAGCTTATAAAAAGTTTACTAAAAATTGAAAAATATATAATGTGTGTACCTGTTTTGAAAACCTTGGAAAATTTAAAACCGCTAGCTCCACCTCACAAGAAATCTATAAATGAATATTTTTTTTCTAAATTTCTAGCTTGGATAGATTGGTTATAGATTAAAATAAATTTAAAACACATTAAAAGAAAAAAGAACTTCTTTGAAATGTAAAATCGAGATGGTAAAGTCTAATTCAATTAAACTAATAAGTTTATGCGTTTTAGAAACAAATTAAAGTAACTTTACTACGACATTTTGATATAAATGTTTGGAAACAACGAAGGAAATTCCGTTATTCTGTAACAAATCTACTTTTTAATTTATAAAATACAAAAAGGCATGCTTTAAGAAAACGCACTCTAGGTTTTTCGTAAAAAAATACTTTGTATACACAAGTTAGCTATTTTTCAGCTTTATTCAATTATATCTCATTGTTTATTGTGGAATTCCATTTAAAAGATTCGGGGAGTATTTGTGTCACACATCCATTTTCTTTATTGTTGAACACGTTTATCACTTTGTGTTAACGAGATTAATGTCAAAGAATAAAGATAATTTGTAATTGAAGAGATAATTGAAAAAAATAAAGATAATTTCTTAGTTTTCAATTGATTACATTAGGATTTTGTATTTATCGCGAAAATTAAGAGATTAAATGAATGAAGTGCATTTAAATTAATAGTATCATCCGATTTACTATAAATAACTTAAAATCTGATTAAAAAACATTAAAAAAATAAATATATTAGCAAAGATGAAAGCGCAAATACATTAGTTAAAAACCACAAGCGCTGGCTTCAATTATACAATAAAAAATATTCTTATTTCCTATAAAAATATTTCCTATTTACAGATCATTTTATTTTATTTATTTATTTTATTTCAGTAATCACAAAAATTTAACTCTTACAATCTATTCTAAGCATTACCCGAAAAATGCGCTTTTGTGGTAAGAATAGTCAGTGCTTATTCAAAGGTTCCATATTATATAACGACAAGCCACATTTTTATATTATTCAGAAGAAAAGTTCTGGTAAAAAGAATGATTTTGATTTTCATGAGAGTAATCTGATGATTTTATTATGGCTCTGTTAGCCATAATAAATATATAGGAAACAATACAGATGGAACATTTGATGTAAGAATATAACTTTTAAAAATAATGCGGCTTATAACTACATTGCTGTAAGTTCTCACTGTAGGGTGTAGCTTCCAACGCTGCTTATAACTATTTTGCTTATCGAGATTTTACCTAAAAATAAGCAATTAGTCTTTTGAGAAGAAAATTATGTTTGTAAAAATAACAATGCCTTTTTTATAGCAAAGAGAAAATAAATAAATAACTGTCATGATGCACTTATACATTACATTTTTCATACACATCTTGAAAAGTAAAACTTGAGAATTCTTTTTAATCTACACTTTTTAAGAGTGTAACGAAAATGTCAGCAGAACTTCGTCTTAATCCGAATGTTTTATATTTTCTGTATGTTAGTGTGTTTGCGCGCGAAGAGCATAATACTTGTACTAATACTTGTACATAATACTTCTAGAATTATAGTACTATATGGTCATGACATTTCTAGTAAAAAAATGAGAATTCTGATATTAAAAACCAAAGTATACGGGTATTTTTAATATTCATTTGGTAATTTGTTCCATGCTTACCGTATGGTACCATTTTACCGGAAATTCTGGTTTTCAAATTTATAGTTCTCATTACCACACACTTAATAAAAAATACAAAACTAAAAAATAAATTTAACCGAATAAATGTTTTGTATGCAGTGCTCTAACGTATCATGATGAAATAGCAAACTTTTACCACATTTTATAAAACCGTATTTCAGTGTTAATTTTACCAAAATTATTGCAAAAGCGACTCGGCAAAATTTTCCGAGATTTACGGTGTATCCTTAGAGCCAGAAGCACAGTAAGTTTCTTCATATTCTGGTAGTTTTAACCATTTTTTTTTCCAGTGAAATTTACTTTTCAACTTTGTATTTTTTACTAAATGTGTGGTAAAGAGAACTATAACTAGTACCTCACATTTAAGTGAATAAATGAAAAGAATATAGGTAATAATATGTTTCATTGTATTTTGCTGCGATTTAGAGGAAAATCTGTAAACTTGTAAACTATCTATCTGAAAATAATGTGGGGAATGGTTTTATATTTCAACTTTTGAAATATAAAAATGTCCTTTCGCATTATTACAGATAGATTATTCCATATTATTCTATAGTATTATTCCATATTTCAAACATCATTTTTTTGAAGAAGTGTAGCTTATTAATTACTTACTCAAAGCCTTTAAGCAGAGAAAATAAATCCAACGAAATAATGTATCCAAATGGTTTCAGTAGATTTCAACGGGTAAATTAAATGCTCATTAAAAAACGTTCATAATGTTTCAAAATCTTCTACGTAACTTAATAAAAAATTATATAAAATTATAAAATTACAGAATACTTCTAAATGGTATAAAATTACAAAGAATAATTTTTTTATTTTCTTCGTATCAACAAAATATTCTTTTACAGAAATGAATACTACTAATTAATAAATAATAATGAAAATAATTGTTTACAATTTATTTGAAGAAAAAATTACTATTTATTTATAACATGTACGCCTAAAAACGTGATATATTGAGTTCAGTTTTTGAAAAAAAAATATTTGTGAAAATAATAACTTATTTTTCCCAAACAAAAAAACACTATAGAGATATTTTATTACATTCAATATTTACATTTTTCACAAACTTCTTGAAAGAGGAACTTGCGAATTTCTTTTCATCTACATTTTTTAAAACTTGTAAAAAAATTTCAGCTAGGGTTAATCTTAAATGTAACATTAACCAAAATATTTTTATACTTCTTAGTATTTGCAGCATTTGTAGGCTTTAAAAAGAAATAAACCTGCAAGTTTTTGCAGTAAAAAATAAATAAAACATTAAAGTTGATACTTTCGTATAAAGTTTTATGTTTGACTTATCCGAATTCTTTTTTTTTTTGCTATTATTCTTCCTGTTTTGTGATAACCTATCTTCTCTAAGTGCTCTTTATCTTTCTAAAAAAAAGCGGAACAAAATATCCAGCATTAAAAAAGTATCATAAAAATATTAAATCTTCTTCTTTTTAAACTTTTAAAACATATTGCGAAAAATAAACATCGTATAATATTTCTTCGCTCTTTAACTACTGAAATCTATGTTTTTTTAATAATAAAATAAATAAATACATTGCGTTGACTCGTAAATAACTTCCAGCATTTCCTGTAAAGTCAACTTTTTAAACTATATTGACCTAAATCTACAGCTTAAACCAGCTCAAATCGAAATTTATCTTTATAAAAATTTAACTATAAAGGATTATAAACGAAAAAAATGATTTTCTTTTATTCTAAAAGCTATATAGAACAATAAAACATTATTTAAGTCTAACAAATAAGGTACCAAAAGTGTGCCTCACTAATACTTTATCTTTATAAAAAAAATTAAATATAAAGGATTGAAAACAAACATAAGGCATTTAAGTAATAAATTGATCTGAACTGAGAACTTCCTCCAGAAAGTACTGCCAATTTCTATTGATCAGTTAGTTTAAAAATTTAAGTGAAAAAGCATTTGTTAGTGAAAAAATAAACAAACTATTCCATGTGCATTTACGGAATTGTTTTCCAGATTTGTTTTTGATGAAATTATATTTTACTTCATAGCTGACATTGAAAACAAAACATAATTCTGATGATAAAAGCTAAAATAAGATGCAAATAAACCACTCATTATGTTAATTTTTTTTTTACCGTTCCTATGGAAACTGCATACCGGTAATTCAGGTTTTCAAAACTTTAGATTTTTAATGCCATACATTTAGTAAGAATACAAAACTGAAAAGTAAAATAGACTGAATAAATGGTTTTTATTCCATGCTCTAAAGTATGATGTTAAAATTGCCAATATTTCACATCATTTATCAAATTTTATCATATATTATAAAACTATATTTTATTGCTAGTTTGACCAAAATTATTAACAAAGCACTTCGGTAAAAATTGCAGTCATATTTTGTGTTCCCATACAGACGGAAACATGGTAAATTTTACCATATTTTAGTAGGTTTGATCAGATTTTTTTCGATTCTGGCTATTGTTCAATTAAACTTTACTCTTTATTTACTCGCTCATAACTGGATTAAATATTTATTGACTTATTTATCTTAAGAAAAATCTAGATAATTTAATTTTGTTCGATGAAATTGGCGAAATTTTTAAATCACTTTTCTTTCAATTTGTTCAATAATGGGCTGATTTTCGACCTTTAAATCTTATTAGAGGTTATTTAATTATTCTTATTACTGAAACCATTTTTTTGTTAATTTTCTACCAAAAGGCACTGCACAAGCTCTTCAGTAAAAATTATAGAGTTCTTTAGTGGTTCCATAATACCAAAAACACGGTAAAGTTTACCACATTCTGGTAGTTCTGACCATACTTTTTTTCCTCAGTGTATTCTGTTTTGAAATAAACATAAATACGTTAAAAAAATATTTTAATTTCTTGTGTTAAGCGAAATAAAATGACTCTAAGAAATGGTTTTAGAGCAAAATTTGTCATGGTATTTTTCTTAAAATTTTATTTGCCAATATAAAAATAGTTACTAACTACTCTATACCATATTTTTATCACATTTAACTACTAACCATATTACTATATTATAAAAATAAAAATATTTCTGTTATATTTTCTCCTAAAGCTTGAGATTTTTCACAGTGATTTATAACGAAAATAACTACTCAACACAAAAATTATACCATAGTTTATTACCAAAGCTCTTTGGCAAAAATTACCAAACTTTTTAGTGTACCTATCGAGATAAAAACATAGTAAATCATAATCTGGTAGTTTTTCCCCTACTTTTTTCTCAGTGTTGCAACAATAAAATTCCATACTTAACTCAGGATTCAAAATTCAATTAAAGTTTTACTCTATAATACGGTAAACCTTTTTGTTAATCCTATCGATAAAAAGGCAAAGTTCAAATTTAAAATGAATTGCACTAATTAAATAAATGATTCTCGTATAAAATAGAGATAGAAAATACAGATGTTTTAACATGCAAATTTCATGATTTAATTTTTAAAAATAAATTTTTAAGAAATAAGGAATTCTAGATTATTTTTAAACCAGATTAGATGGTTAAAATGGTAGGATGTCTCTGAGGAATGTTTTTAGCTTAACATTTGCCATAGCCTATTTTTTGAAGAAATATTCAATATGTAAATATGAAAATGCTACTGTCTTGTAAATCTTGTAAATGTAATGTGCAAATCTTGCAATGTTAAAATTCTGACATGTTTTCACATAAAGCTTGAGATTTTCTCTACCATAAATAGACAAAATTACAACTAAGCATCAAAAGCTTAGATCTATTTTAAAATAATGACTCAAGTAAAAAATATTGATATCCTAAGTTTGTAGGCTTGCATCTGCAAATTTACAAGTGAAATTTGCTGCACTCATTTCTTGAAAGTTATTTTTAAGTGTGATTTTTTTAGGAAAAGATGAAGGGCTATTCCATGGTAACTTACGTTACATTCACAGAAACTTTATTGTACTGAGAACTTAGAAGCAAACAAATAATACTAATACACAATCTAAAATAAAGTGATTTCTTAAAATTTCAATCAAAACCAAAAGGAAACTAATTAGAATAATTAATATTTTTCAATTTAAGCAGAAGTAGTGTGGTAACATACGTTACTGAAAAAGGAATGGCATAAATTTGCAATATGCTTGAAGGCAAAATTCTGTTCTTATACAAATGTTAATTGATTAAGATTATATGTATCATTTTACTGACATGTTTAAATATTTATTATGCCTAGTTTTAGGATTTTATTTCAAAAGTTAAATTAAATGTAATTTTTTAAATGGGTAACTTACGTTACAGTAACTTACGTTACGAAATTCCCTTTGCATCAAACTTTTACTCCAGTAATGTACAAATGCAAATTAACATCTTTAAACAGTATAGTGCAAGGGAGAAAAAGTGTACATGAAGTAAACTCAAAAAACTTTTGATTTACACACTTGATTCAGACATTACTATGCACACTTATAATGTCCTCTGTTATTAACTAGTATAGGGGCTCAATTCTTTTCACCATGCTTTTTTTCTGGTAGAATATTTCATCTCTTTTTCCTGGTCATTTCCAATAGATTCCCACAGCAGCCATTACATTGACTTTAAATTCTTGCTCTTCAACAGACATTACCACACCAGGATATAACATTTCCTCGTATCTAACCATATACGAATCTCCAGCTTTTATTTTGGATTCATCATTTTGTTTTTCAACATCTTTCACTTAAAAAACCCTTCTGGTATACCTTCTTGAACTTTTAAATGGTGGATCTGCTTAATGTTTTTAGTCTGTGGAGCTTTTGAGAATAGACTAGACAGATTAACTTTTTCTGACGCTTCTTAATATCTTCTGGTGTGATTTCTACCATATTTATTTTTGTTCAATGCTCTTGTGTTCAGAGGCATTGATGACAATACAGATGCTAAACTCAGAGGCATTGATGACAATATGTTTTCTTTTCTATACGACATTTCTTACACTTTCTTTAATAGATCCACCTGTCCCATCAACAGGACTCTTGCCGTGTGACGTGGTAAAATAATTCCACATCAATATTTTTCCATGATGAATCTCAAAAACAGGTAAGACCGGAGTTATATATCGATTCTTGAACTGACTCCTTGGCCCATCTGACCAGATGTGAACATTTTTGATATCCACCGGCACACATTCTCCAGACCAGCACTCATCTGTTTTTTCTGAACATAAAAATAATTTTCTGAAGTATTGCGTAAGATGGAACATTATGGAATTTTCTGAAGGCTTCAGTAGCTTATCCGAAGTTTTCGTGATACTTACAAAGACAAACATTTCTAGGAGGTTTGCTACTAAGCAAGACATGCTTTGGACGGAGCTCAAAGGACTTAGTCTTCCAATTTTGCATTCTGGATTTCTTTTCCATAAACATTTGGTACATTTCTCGAACTGAATGAAGAAGATAACGTGCTTGTATTTTCTTCTTGCCACCATTAGCTTGTAGAGAGATTTCGTCCAACTTTGAAAACATATGAATGCCAACACCCAATAAAATGACTTAATGCAAAGATTTTCAATAAAATTAATATCTTAAGGCAGTGTTTATTTATTTAAACTTTGTTATTGTAGCTGGATACATCTTATTTAGTTTATATGCCAATTTTCAAAAGAAATGAACTCATTTCACATTGGTAACTTACATTACATGCAAGTCAGTAACTTACGTTACATATATTGAATAGTGCACAAAACAATAAATAAATAATATTTTTAAAAAAAACTATTGCTACTTATTTAGTGCTAGCCTCTAAGAAAGAAAAAATAATATTCTTACTTTTGTATCACATGTTTTTTTTTACACATAAAAACTTTTCCTAGTTTTTGGTAACTTACGTTACATGCATTAATGTTTAGTTGAAATTTATATAATTAAGTGAATTTAACAACAAAAAGTTATTTTAACACTGCACAATATTTCAACTAAGTGTAATAAACAATATTTATTCTTTGGAACATTTTGAAAGGAAGATAATGTTAAGTTACTGATTTTCAGAATCTGACCATGTTCTTCACCCAAATCAGAACAAGCAAATGCCAATGTTCAATGGGCTACCAACACTAAAAAACTGAATTCTCAAAAAAAAAATTTCTATAAATTATCAAACTTCAAACCTTTCTAATTCAGAAAAAATCCAAAATAATAACATTATTCTTATTTGAATTTTCCGATGCTTTTCCCCTTTCTCATGGAATCGCCCTGAACCTTCTAACTACTATTTCATTAATATCCACCATTTTCATAAATATTATCAATCAATGGTTTTCTTTGCAACCGTGTAAATTCAATTTTAAATGCTCTTTTTCAAGCATTGAAAATTGGTAACATTTTCTCCTAAAATTTAACATTTGAGGTGCCATCTTCAGATACATTTTACTATATTAAAGAATCACACTTTTAGTAAATGTTTATATACAAAATATGTAAGCTTTGTTATTACATTTGTGAAATAAGTTTGTAAACTATCACCGGTAAAGTTAACATCTTGGCATTTTAGTCATATTTTTACGTGTAACTTGAGATTGTGACTGTCGTCGACATACTTACACAATTTTATACTCTCTTGAACTTCAAAGCAAATACCTCTATGAAAATACCCATAAGCGTCTCATGTTGCAAATTAAGGACATTACTTTCTTAATTATTGATACAACTACAATTTACTTCTCAGCAGTTTAAAACTTGATGTCATATTTTATAGTGAAAAATGGAATTAATATAAAGCTATTTAAAACTAAAACTAAACCTATAATATAAAACCAAGACAAAAAGGATACAAAGGTTTGGAGACATCCTAAGAAATAGCTCGAAAATAATTGCCAAAAAATTATTTAACTAAAAACAAGAACGGTAAAGAATTATACACTGAGAAAAAATGTTTGGTCAAAACATCAGAACTACCAGAATATTTCTTTCTCTAAGGGAACACCAAAAAAGCCGAATAATTTTTTACGAAGCGCTTAGGTAATTATTTTGGTAAATTTTATGATATGATTACGATACGATTGATTTGATTATGATACAATAAAAAATATTATTTGTAAAATTTGGTAAATTTTTATGAAACCTTAGATCATTGCATAAAAACCAATTATTTGGTCAAATTTAATTTTCAGTTTTGTATTTTTTATTAAACTTGCTATAAAAACAAAACCATAATTTTGGAAACCAGAATTTCGGGTAATCTGCTACCACATGATAAGAAAAATGGCAAAATTAGTGCTTTAAAAACCGTACATTTTGGTCTTATTAACCAAAATTATGAATGGATTTTCTTTTTTTATAGGAACTGTTATTACCATGCAGTATGGGAATTTTACCAAAATTTTTTTTCTCCGTGTAGAAAGACCTAAAACTTGTTGTAAGGAACAAATGGGTAAGAGGATTTGCAATTTTTAAAAATTATAAACTTCGAGAAAAAGGCGACCTACAGAGAAGAATATTTCATAAATCTTAAAAAAGACCTGGGTTCTAGAAGGACTGTGACTTCAGGATGTTGATGATGAGGACATAACGAAAACTACTGACTTACTGAATCTTTAAATTATTAACTTCTGAAGTATTTGTCTGAGATCAAAACTATTAAATACTTTTTTGAATCATGTAAAAATGAAACTTAACCCAAGCTAAAATTATTTAAACAAACTGAATATACTACATATAGATTTTAAATACAATACTATTTAAAATTATTATTCTAAGAGAAAAAAAATTTCAAAGAATTTCTTTGCTTAGTTTAGGAATTGGAATGAAAAAATAGATCTTTCCAGTATACAATTTCTTGACAAATCTCTAATTCCAAAGTCCTTTTGTTTTTATATTTATTTATTTTTTACCTAATTTCTTTTTTGTAGAGTGTGTAAATGTTTCCTTTTCAAGTGAATTCACCAATTACGGCTTCAAAAAAAGCTTCTCAACATTCTTTTTCTACAACTATTTTTCAGACTGATATTCTTGCAAAGCAAATAAATAAAACTTGTTCCTAAAAAATGATGGTAATTTCTTTTAAAAGGAAGAAATGCTATTTTTTAAACATATTTTACTCCTTTAAGTTATTTCTTAAATACGCATTATATTAATTATTATTAACACAAATTTAATACAAAGCTTGCACCTTTATTGGTCAGTTTTTGTGTAAGCATAATGTAAAATGCAAGTTTATATTTCATTATTTCATTTATTGAAGTAAAACCTAAAGCGTGAAAAGGGGCAATAAATTAATTACATAATCTTCGAAATAAATTTTTTTCACAAAGATTAAGTGAGTATTTATAAGAAAATAATACGTCTATAGGTAATTCTTTTCCAAACGTCTATAGAAAATTTTTTTAAATAGATAATAGTCATTTAAACACTTTTTTTGACAAATTTGATTAAATTTGAACCAATATTCAATCAAAATGACCAACTTCAACTAAATAAGAAATTCTAAAAGAAGTAAAAAGGAAAAAAAAATCAAGCTAAAATATTTTTGTTTTTATACTTAACTTAAACAACTTAATATTTTATTTGAGATTACGTTTCACTTACTATTATCTAATTTAATTTGTGTTTTTATTTAAACAAGAACAATTCGTGCTTATATTTTTATTCAAATTATTTAAAGCATGTATATGTGCACATTATAGTTTCCAAACTTCTTAATTAAAAATACAATAGATTAAATGTTTTTATTAAGTGAATTAGGCTGGATTTCAGTTTGAAACACAAGTTTTTTTTTTCCCTGCCTAAAGTAAATGATCCATGCTGCAAATTAAGTAATTTTCACTATCCTGCAATGAACTACATTTTGAATTAAAAAACGTTTTTTTTTTTCAGGAAAAACTTTTTAATAAAAAACACACTTTTTTCTGTTTTTAACCGCATTCCGAGCCCTAGAAAAAATGCTCGTTTTTTTTCCTTCAAATACATATGACTGTTAAAAGTTGTTTTGTTTACAAAATAGTTTTTCTCTGTATTTCACCTTAATTATAAATGGATTTAAACCGTCAGTACGAGCCTGCCTTACTGATTTACTTACAGTAAAAATATTATAACTTATACGATTATTTTCTATACTTGCTCAAACGTTTCATCAGTTGTTTCACTTAATCGACTTTATTGTCAAATTGATATTCAGCCAGTTTATGACCTGTTTTTAGATCTTATTTTTTGGAAAATTAAATTGAAAGAAACTTTTTAAAAGTTGGTCCACTATAGTTTTAAACGTTTTCACACTTCAATATGGTTTCAATAAGTAAAACGTTACTCCTTCTTTCCACTTATTCATCTTCTCCGAAACCTAAATACGAAACGTAATCGTCATATTTTAGATTTGAACCTTCATCCTCTTAATAACAAATGCAATTAAACTAAATATTTTCTGCGTATAAGAGAAACTTGAATTTTACTATCTTACACAAAAAGGGATGTCTTCAACAAGTTCACCTCTTTTGATTCCAAACCTAATTCTAAAGCTAAATAGTAGGTAGTTATTAAATAGTTTAAATATTTTCATTTTTTTTTCGGGAATCATTAGAATAATTATTCAAAACACATTACTAAAATCTATTGGCAAAATTGATCTTGTTTTGGGTTTTATGGTGTGCGCACTTTATTTGGAAGTCATCTCACTTTTCAACTGTGTTCAAAAGCAATAGTAAACAGTGCGCATGCGTCGTCATTGCATGCGTTACTAGGGCGACCGCTGCTGTTTGATAACTTTTTTATAGTTCTTTTTTTCTTATTATTTTCACCAGCAGTCAATCTTAACCTACTGACAGTTCTGCACGTAAAATATTGTATTTTAACCTGCAGACTTCTCCACATAGCAAAACCTGTTTTTCCATGTACTTTGATGGAGAAATATTGTATAGGGCAGAAACATTCTCCCAATTTTGCACTTTCGTTAAACCGCGAGCTAGTTAATGTATTTATATAATAATAATTTAAAGCATTTTTATATTCTCTTATTATTAATTTATAATTACTGTCTTGATGGTGATTTTAATATAAATATGAATACTGAAGAAGGAAAAGTATTTTGTGACATCTTGAAACACGCATATAGCCAGGATTTGAAAACCAATACGACGACAAACATCAATTGAGACAGTTTTTATAACCCATGATTTGAAATGTTGCAACCAGAAAAAGAAGGAAAAAAAGCATCTGATCAATGGGTAACCAGTGATGGTAATAAAGCTATCGCAGTTTTTTTTAATTTAACACTAACTTCAAATTTGCTTTAGCTCAATAAAAAATCAGTATTTTTGACAGTTTTACGTTTTTCACGTATTTTAGTGTTGTTAGTAACACGAAGTAACGGGGTTTTTTTTGTGCAGTGATCTCCATTTGTTTGGTACAGCATGACTTTTTATGGATTTAATGCCATCAAACTCCACATTCCTTTCAATACAGTTGATATTTTAAATTTTATATTACAAGTACTAAAAAATAACAAGCTTTGTTTTTTGTAGAATTTCTTGTGTTCTTTCGATTAACAAGAAATACTTCACTATTATAAAAACAACATTAGTAAACGGTATTAATGGTATAATTAATAATCGGTATTAAAGAACGGAATTTACTGTCGTATCAAACTTTTCTAAAATGGTGGTATAGCAAAATAAAAATGAAATTAAGATTGGTTTTAATGTAAAAATAGTGAATGCATACTGACAACTTACACGTCCTTATTTCAACCGATAAAAAATACGTTATTTTCCTTTAGGCATAATAGAAGCCTTTATTTGATATACTTTCAGAAACTCTTGCAAAAAAAGACATTTTTGAAAGCAACATTTCTGGTTCATGACAGATTTTTACAAATCTCGTGGGAGATATTTTGTTATAATTTGCTGGAACGACCAAACGTAAAAGAAATTTGCAAGTCAACAGAAAAAGTAAAATGGCTTTTTTAGAAAGTACTTAAAAGGCCTTCAAAATAAACTTTAAAGTCATATTTTATTCCTCGTTAAAACACTTGAATTTGTATTTATGATTTTTTTACTGTAGATAAAAAGGCAAAAGCGTTTTTTTTAATAAAAAAGAATATTTTAACAACTGAATGGTCATTAATTTTATCTTTCTTTCTCGGAAATTATTAAAAATTATCCTTATTTATTTTTTTATACGTTGACTTTTTCATGAAAGATGTATATTATTTTCTTATAAAATATTTATTTTTTGTTTATAATTTTTGAGATATTAAGTTGTGTCTAAGAAATACGGTTTAGTATTTTAAGATTTTAGATATTTTTGAAGAAAAACCAATTAGAAAAGAAAGTAGTTTTGGAATAGTCAAAAAATTCAAAGAATATTTCTTATCTTATTATTTTTTTGTTTTTCTTTATTTATTAAAGCTCTTATATAATGCTTAGCTCTTACATAATGCTTGAATCATGCGATTCAAAAATTTCAGAAACATGTAACAATCGTTTCATGTATCCAATAATGTTTGTAATTGTTTTAATAAATTCAGAGTTAAAGAATGAAACTTTAAGTATGTTAATTGAATGAAGATAATCAGTGTGCTAAAGCACATAATTTCGCTATAACACTTTATCTGTCTCGCATGCAAACGCAACTAACAAATTTTTGCAGACACTATATTTATCTCTGTCATTTAAGATTGATTCCAGATTTTATGATACACTGTAAGAAATTCCGGAACAAATTATGCTAAAAAGTACCGGAACTTTGGGTGCATCATCTGTGCAATCCATTTTTGCCACAAAATATTATGCCGTAACTTTTACAGTAATATTTATTCAATTGGATCTTATTCAGTGATTTTACGGTAAATATTACTGTAAAAATTGTAGTAAGTCAGATTTTTTGTTTCGCAGCATGTTCCAGTAAAAATGGATTTTACGGTAAAAAGTATCATTATACCCTGAGTGCCGATAATTTTTATCGCAATTCGCTTAGGAATGTCTTACCATGTGGAAATAACAAATGTCTTTTTGGTACTTCTGTTGTACATTTTTAGTACCTTTTATGCTTATGTTCAAACAAGCACGTAATTTATTGAATCGAAGCCCCAGAAGAAGCTACCTATATTTCCATATAAAAAATAATCGCATAAATTTATATTTGTACATAAGCTAACGGTAGAGCCTTAACTCATTTGAGTTTTGAGTCTTCTTCTTTTTTTTTTTTTTTTTGAAAAAACAGGGAGTTTCGGAAGACTCAGATTGTAATGTCTTAGAATGTATTATGGTAGACATATATTAAAGTGATAAAAATGGCAACACTTTTCGAACTTACATAAACAGCTCCCTGCTTCTGTAAAAAACTGAACAACCTTTTGGATAATGAGTTTATCGTCCTCTATTGTTATTTTTAACTGAATTTATAAAAAAATATTTTTTTCCCTATTTTCTTCAAAATTGGAATTCGAAAAATGCTTACATGTTTTTTAAAAAAGGTTGTTCAGTGTCAATAAAATCTAAAAAAATTTTTTCATAACATCTCACGCAAATTATGTTCTAATTTAAATGTCTCATAATATCTCTCATTTTTTCCTAAGCGTATTTCTAACAGGAATTTATTTATATATGTTTTTTACACAAAATTAATTCTTGAAACAAATATAAGAATAAATAAATATATGGTTTATTATTTTATTGCTTATACTTATACCATAAGTTATTTTTAATAAATTATCGATATAGAGCAGCGGTAGCTCAGATAGAGATTCTGGATCACCACCCAATAAGATAATCCTGGTTCTAATCCCAGCGATTGTTGGTTGATCGAATTCTGTTCCCGATTCGCACCGACTACAGTGATGACATAAAATAGCTTCAAGTTTAAACGATGATGAGTTAGAATCTTCTTGCCGCCTGCCTGACCGTAAGACGTATTTGTGATTTTCTTTTTTTACAAAAGCAAATGTGGTTTGGTTCCATCAAAAAGTGCTTCATAAAGGCTAGTTTGCCCCAATACTTGATCCGGAAGTTCCCTCGTCTTCTAAGATGGGTACAAAATTACAAAAGTGGGAGCAATTGAAAATCGTTGGCTCTGAATTGGGTCAGCTGTTCGACGCCGGTTGTAAAATACGATATATTTATCGATATTGATTTTCAATCACAGTAGAATTTGTGATATATGTCATTACATGAAAAAGAAATAAACAGGAGTAAATTAAACTAGAAACTGTTCTTTATTCAATTATACAGCATTAATTAAGTATTTCCTTATTTCATTGAGAATTCCTTTGAAACATAAGCAAAAAACAAAAGAAGAAAAAAAACTTTAAAAAATGCGTTATTGAAAACGTATTGTCCCTAAGTATTGTTCACACATGTTGGAAATAATTAAACATATATAAATAAAATGATTCCTGTTGACTTAAATACAAAACTTGCATAAAATATAGTAAAAGTTCAATTTTATCAGGACTACGTGGCTCTCTCATTATTACGAATGTATCAAAGCACTAATAAAATACAGAAATAATATATTTTTAACAAAGTATTGGATATTTTAATGTGCTTATTATATTCTTTAAATGCATTTATATTTAGTAAGTTTATTTTGTTATCATTAGAACTATTATTATGTGTTTGTTGCTTACTTATTTGTTTTTTTTTAATTTGTATATTTATTCAGTTAGTTATTTTTTCTATTATTATCAATATGTTGTTTAAAGAACACCCGAAACAAAATGTCGCTTCTTAGAAATATCCGCTTTCGAATATGAATTTCTTAATATGAATAAGTCAGCATACTGTTCACCGCTGACAAAATTTATAGTCACTAAAACTAGATATCGCTGTTATAGAAATCTTGATTTCAGTAAACATACTTCTCATTCAGCGATTCCACCAAT
Organism: Parasteatoda tepidariorum; assembly: GCF_982258835.1. Classification (NCBI taxonomy): domain Eukaryota; kingdom Metazoa; phylum Arthropoda; class Arachnida; order Araneae; family Theridiidae; genus Parasteatoda; species Parasteatoda tepidariorum. Next base: position 99,293,347 of record NC_141760.1, read on the forward strand.
ATATTGATTGTTATGCATGGCCATTTTCAGCCATACAATTAATTCATATATTTTGTCATAGTAACCGTTACAGTGCGTTGAAATCGCAGCCTTAATAATTACTCATGTTAAAGCTGTAAGATGGCATAGCGTTAATCATAGCCTATAATTGAAACTGGCTCAGAGCAGAATCGAATGGCTGTCCCCTCTAAAGTATGACTATAGACATTGAATGTCGCTTTCTGGTGGCAGGCCCACGCCTTTCAACATTCCTCTGAATACGGCCATATTACGGCACTGAAAACCAATTACTTTGCAGTATGTCCTAGTTGTTTACTAGGTGCAAAATGTAATTCTAGTACATATTTATGGGTTGTGTAAGACAGAAAATTAAAAATTATTGCTGTTTAATTATATCAGCACATCAGAGGTAAAATTATGCATATAAGGCGATATTAAATTGTGCATTTTAACAATAAATGTGTGGTGTATCCCACATGTATGGGTTTTTATTTTATAACTGTTGTTAAACAGTCGACCCAATTTTAGGTTTACGACTACCAATGATCAACTCCGTAGCCTTGAATTTTCGAACCTGATCCAGAAGATAAGGGAACTTATGGATCAATAATTGGGAAAAATTTGCTTTCGTATAAGTTTTTTCTGTAACTGACCCTCTTCCGCGTTCCATGGAGAGGAAAAACACGAAAACCTTTAAAGTTAGCCTGAAGGCAAGGGATTTCTAGGGGCCCATGATCCAGTACTATGGTCGGTGCGAACCGGGATCGACTAGAAATCGCTAGGATTCGAAATTAGACCACCACATTAAGAGACAATGGCTCTATCCCCTGAGCTACCACGACTCTTTTATACCTAAACTAGTGTATTGTTACGTTAATAACATACATTATTTACATTAGAGTTCGTTCAAAACATTTTATCGGAAAAAACCTTAGAGTTGTAATTTTTTCATTTCTTCAAATAGTTCAAGTGATTGTTTTTCTAACAATAAACTTCACCGTTCTCTTAAAAGGTTAGCCTCACCCACAAGACAAAAAGCTCTGAAGACTCGTGTCAGCTTTAAGAAGTTTTAGAACAAAGACTTCGGAAAAGATATTTTGAGAGAAACTAATCCTCATTTGTGTTACGCGAAAAACCTCGTATGTTTGGGTATAGAAATTTCACCAGTCATTCATTAAACATATTTTTAGTAATTACATAAGGATTCAATTAAATTATTTGTTTAGGCTATTCCTTTTTTAAAAATGGCTTAAGGATTTGCCCCACACTGATGTAATGGGTTTGGTCAAAATTACCAAAGTATAGTTAACATGCTACTGCTCTTTGGGAACACTTAAAAGCTAGATAACTTTTACCAGTGTGTTTTGGAAATGATTTTAATAAAATATAGAATAAAACATTGTTTTTTAATGTGTGATAAAATTGATTAATTATGGTAAAGTTTGGTAATTTTATAATGATACCTTAGAGCATGGCATGAAAACCATTTATTTGGTTACATTTACTTTTAAGTTTCGTATTTTTTTTTTTACTGAATGAGTGTTTATAAGAGCCATAATTTTAAAAACTAGAATTTCCGGTAAACTGTTACCATATGAATAAAAAAATTACTAAATGAATGGCTTAATTACAGTATATTTTGGCTTTACTAGCTAGAATTATGGTTTCTTTTTACGTATATGTCATACAGTAGAGTAATTTTACCAGAATTATTTCGCAGTGCATGATTTGATTCCGTTATTCAGTCTTTAATAATAAAAAAATACCTAGAAATATAGAAATATATTTAATAATCGAAATGATTGGAAACGAAAATTTAATAATAAATATTGAAAAAATTTTCTATATAATGAAATGCATGAAAAAAATTCAATTCCCATGAATTGTCTCTGGCATGTAAATAAAGACACAAAAAGTAATGATTAAAATAACAGCATTTTACTTTAAACACAATTAATCTTTTACATCGTTTTGTAAAAACTGCATAATTTTAATCATTCTAAATAACAATATTATTTATTTCTAGTTAAATTACATAATTCGTTACAATTCTGGTCTCTTGTCAATGAGCCAAGTACGTAAAGAAACTTTTTTGAAAAACAATAATTGTTTTGTAGACAGAAGAAAAATAAATGTAGTAATTTAATTGTCTCATTTTATGAAGTGCTAATTCTGCGCAAGAATATAATAACTATTACAAAATATGTCTGAGTTTAATTTAATTTGCATAACTAACTAGAAAATGCATTTTCACGAAATATTCTAATTCATAAAATATTCATATGGAAGTGTATTTTTTAATTGATATAAATTGTAATAAAGTTCATTAACTTCTACAAAATGCATTGTATCTCTATGCAAAAGCTACAAAGTTAAAGCTTTTTTTATTAAAATGTTTTATTTAAGTAAAAATAGTTTGTTTCGGTAAAATGATCATCTAAGAAATAGTTTTATCGTGTATATGACTATCAAAATTTTTTCTTTAATAATAAATAATATTTTATTAAAAGAAATTTAAACAAAGCAAAAAAGATTAAGACTTTTAATGCTTTGCTATTGTAGCTCAACAATTTTGGCTTTTCATTATATGGAGTGATTGGTTTCCTAATCAGCTTAGCTTGAACCATTTATGATGAAAAATTTTAGATTTCTACAACTCTGATACGAGTTCTTTAACATTCTTGCATTAATAAAATCAAAATCATTTTTTTGTGCTTTCTTGAAAGTGTTTTTAGTTTAAAATATAATTCAGTTTTTCTGTTTCAAATAACAGTAAAAGAACTGCTATCTTTAAATTTATTTGAAACTATTTTTAATTAATTATCTTAATTACAGATACACCACAAATTTAAAAAAGAAGCATTCTTAAATTCATACACGGAAAAAAAATGCTAGCAAAATTATTGTACTCTATGATAATGACATTTTTGGTATAAAGAACCATAATTTAGATAATAAAAAGACAAATATACAGTATTTAAACTATTTACTTTATAATTTTTCCTTTCATATTGTAATGGTTTACCGGAAATTCTGGTTTTCAAAATTGCAGCTCTTATTAACACATGTTTAGTAAAAATTACAAAACTGAAAAATAAATTTTTACTAAATAATGGTTTTTATGCCATGATTTAAGAAATCATGATGAAATTATAAAATTCTACCGCACATTATAAAACCATATATATTGTGCTAGTTTTACCAAAATAATTACCAAATTACTTCGATTCAAATTATCAAGCTTTATAGTGTTATCATAGAGCCAGAAACAGGTAAATTTCACCATATTCTGGTAATTTCTACTATACTTTTCTTCAGTGTATACCTTTTCAAATAAACATACTTAAGTTAAAATTTAATTTTATCCTCTTGTGTAAAGAAAATTTGAAATTGCGTAGTTCGAATCTTATCTAATATGTATTTGTGAATCAAAAGCGATATTGTAGAAAATAATAAAGGATACAGTACAAAAAAAAATATATTATTCAAATATGAAATAGGATTGAGTTGAAATAAATATATCATTCTATTCTTAAACTATACGTTCTTTTCCCCTTTCAAAAACATTTTTTTTTAATTCTGTTCTGCAAACCTGAAACATAAATAAGAATTTCTTGATTAAAGAATCGATTTTCTTCTCCAAAAAATGCAAAACTTCAAATCTATCTATTCCTAGACTTTTCAAAACAAGACCAATCGTAAATCTTTCATTTCTCAATGTATTATTTATTAAAAGTTTCCTAGCATTAGTCCATTTATCACTTTGATTAAGCAAGGGGCTTTCAGTAGCATTCATTATTTATTCTTTAAAGTGAAAAGAATAAATAATGAATTCAACGTATTTTTATTTCATCCTATGAGACTTTTCAAAAGAGGGTTCAAAAGAAATTTTACTTGACTTGAAATAGGACTCCATAATTAATTAGTCAAAGAGTGCAAAATGCAAGCGTATGCATGGACATGGCATTAAGATAAGTTTTTTTTGTGTGATTCTAAGCTGTTGCATTTCTCTAAACTTATTTGCAAATCTCGTTGAAGTTTGAGAATTATTTCATTTTTATTCAACAAACCATTTCTTCAACTGTACTGTCAAAGAAGTAAATACCGGAAGGGTTTATCTAGTGATGAGTAATTAATATTGCAATTTTATTGAAGTAATTTGTATTGTAATTTTTCTAAAAATAATACACATCTGTTTTTGTAAGCAACTAGGTGCTATTCTTATTGAAAGAGGGCGTAGTTCTGGAACTTCCTTTACTTTTTAGTTAGAATTTCTTTCAGAATTCTTATTGATTGCTGCAACTTCATTGGGATGCGAATGCTCTATCCCTTGAGCTCATACCCCTGCTTCATAGAGCATTAATTAATTTCTAAACAATAACTGCAACAAAACTGAAAAGATATATAAAAATAATTTTTTTAAACTCAATTCCTATTTTGGTCAACAAGGAAATTTTTTATTTTAGTTACTTTTTATTAAATAATAAAACAAATTTTCTCCCATATAAAATTAAAGTTGTTGAGGAAACTGTAATCGCACTTATTTGAAGCAGCTTTCTTCTACGTCCGCATGTTATCAGAATGTTCTGATTGGATGTTAAGTTTGAGCCCAAGAAGGCTATAAATACAAGCAACTCTTTTTCCCTGATGTTCTTTTCTATCTCTCCAGTCTCAGTTTACGTTCTAATTGTGTAACTCTCTGTGTAATGTTCTAATAGACATGTCATTACTCGATCCATTGATCTCTGAATTTCTTTACAATAACAAAAGTTAATTAATTAAATTTAATTATTAATTATTATTTGATAAAACTGTATTAACATCAAGTGTCATATTCTACAAGTTTAAGAAAATATATTTGAACTTGAGAGAACGAATAAAAAGTATTTTATTAACGATTGAAAATTTGAACAATATATAGGAAGAGTGTGAACTAACAGTAGGAATTGAAAAATAAAAAAAATTAAAAAAAAATTTTGTTGGATGTCAACTGCATGAACTTTCTATCCCTGTGATATCATTTATGGGTTTTAATCTTTTAGCAAATTAGTAAATATACCCCGTCCATCTTGATATTCTGGATGCACAGTGTGCAAAATGAACAATCCTAGATATTGTAGCATAGTCTATTTAGAATATCCCGCTCTTAGCTAACTGCCAATATTATTTGTTAGGCTTATTACAGTGCCTAATTTTTTTTCATCAGATGAAAAAAATATAAAAACAATGTAAAAAAATTCTGCTGGTTTTAAATTTTTATTTAATTTAAAAAGTTTGTTGTCACGCTTCTTGTTGCCTCCTCCACCTTTACCCTTTGTTTGAACTGTCACAATTTCACTGAAACCACTCTCCTATAAGCGTGAAATCGCTTAATGGCATCTTAATTAGCTATATTATTAATAACAACGTAATTAACAGCATGAAATTATTAACAAATTAAGAAATAACTACTTGCATCAGAAAATTTTAAACATTGTCCTATACACATATTGCTACTGAAATTGAAAATTTGAAAAAAAGGTAGGGCTTATAATAAAATTGAGAATTGCAAAGTATCAAAACAATATGGAATTAAATAATTAATAGGGAGATTTCGTGATTTCAGTCCACTCGTGAAGCACGAAATTAATTAATTAATATTCTATTAATTAAAAAATAATTGTAAATGTGCATCTGTGCCAAAAATATCTTAGTAGGAAATGTGTATAAATAAAATTAATTTTATTCTTATTTTTAAAGAAACCTCTTTAAGTACGCTAATATAGAAATACGCTTATAATTTTATTCACTTTATAACTTTTAACCATTGCCATGAAATCACATAGCTGACTAATTAAAATGTAAGCAACGTTTTTAAATTCCAAATGTTCCATTGCAGATTTTTTTTCTCACATATATAACTATTAGAAGAATGTTAGTTAAAATTTAGTTGTTGTATTTTTACTTTTACAAAGTATTGTTGAAGTATTAATCTTGATGTTTCTTAGTTTATTGTTATTTTAGTTTTAGTTTGGTTTATTAATCGCTCTGTTATTAGCATAAACCTTCCTACCTAATTTTATTACCTGAACAAAATTCTCCGTTCAAAAATTATGGAAAAGTGTTATAGCAACTTGGCGGAGAAAAAAAAAGCCAATTCTGCGCCTTAAAATATTTACGGCCAATTATAAATTCTGATTTTCCTTGGCTCTTAGTTTTGAAGAATTTCCCTGAATGAAGTGCAAATCATTAGTGAAGGGTTACGAAGCGTAAATTTATTTATTTGTTTATTATTTGAAGTTGATTGCGTTTAGAAGATTATGGCTAATTATCTCTTAAGGCCAGCCATGAGGAAAAGAAAGCATGGCAATAATTATGGAAAGAAAATTACTTTAGACGAGAAATTTCAGCACGAAATACGATCCAGTAATTAGCTTTTCAGGAATATTTCGTTTTAGTCATTATATTACATTCAGATAATTTATTAGCACTTAAATTTCCTCATTTCATTGAGTACAGAACACGATGCAATTAGTTTAGAATTAAGAGTCATGACTGAAATCATTTTAAACTTTCTCTGTCTATTTTCGCATCTACACTAAAATATGTAATAATAAATGCTGATTTTTGAGCAATTTACATTTATTTTTTGAAAAAAATTAATATTGAGCATTATACTTTGTTGTCGTAAGCCATTAAGGTAAGAGGAGCTATTGTTCCCTAGTTTGTCCCACCTTGTTTTCCAGTGGCGCCATCAATGGCCAAGAAATCAACTTCTGCCACACCCTTTTATAGGGCGGACCCATTCATACATCCACAAATCGTAATTTTGACCTGAACCAGAGAATGATCAATCTACAATTCAGTAGCCCCAGAGGTATAATTTGTTCTGGGAACATCGAGGACTTTGTGACCCGATAGATTTAATGTGAACCAGTCGCCATTTACTAACGGGGAATCTTCGGCCGGCTAGCCTCGAACCCCCGTTCTCACGAACGGGAGTCCAGCGCTCTGCCAACCAGGTTATTCAATTTTTTTTACAATATATGTTGTAAAATTGTTATTAAATTTTTAAGACTGTTTGCGTAATGTCTGCGCAAGAACGAATGTCGAATAGTAGAGTCAAAATCAAAATTGTCATTATCTTTAAAATTGCCCTAATTCGGGCATCCAACGAAAATAAAATGCTCGAAACTGCGGCACACTGTTAATTACCCTCTTCATAGCAAAGTGTAAAAAGTTATACGATTTAGCTCGTCAGATTTTGCTGTTTGATCAAATATTAATATTTAGGACGCAATCTTTAACGCTAAATCGAATAAAGTCAAGCATAAGGAAACCTGACTAATAGTTCGTAAGTTATAAGAGTTTCTGCATACAAAAATTGTAAAGTGTTATTTGCACATATTTATGCATCTGACATTGCCTTCAAGTAAGTGAGGTGTTGCTCATTGCATATATTTTGCTAAAATGAACGAAAACCAACACGAGCCAATAGTACAGATTTTAGCAATGATTTTCCGGCATTAAAAGTACTATTTTTAATTTAAATTAATTTGCGTATCTAGCATTTGTTATTTAAACAAGAAAGGCATATCTTTTTAGATGTATCGTTTACTCCAGTGTATCGTCTTTTTTTTTTCTTTTTTTTTTTGGTCGTATGCCTGTTTAGGCAGTGGGGGAGCGATTGTTCCTGTTTTTCAGTGGCGCCATCTATGGCCAGGAATTCGACATCTACCACTCCATTCACACAATCACAACCCGTTTATAGGGCGGGTCACACTCACACACAGAGAAGAAGGGACATAGAACACAAAGAGAGAGAAAGAAACATCAATGCCTTGCCCGGGATTCGAACCCAGAACCTTTCTGATGTAAGGACAGGCCTTCTGATGCAAGGACACCCCAGTTCCCTGCCCCCTACACAAGCCGGTCGGCCAGTATATCGTTAAAAGTTATAAATGTTTTTAAAGCTCTAAAGGTATCCGTACAAAGTAGATTGCGATTATAGTATTTTTTTTATTTCTGAACTACTAGTTCAATTTAAAAATTCTTGTTGTCATTCGATTCCCCATAAAAAATTCTGTCGAAATCCCATTCGTTTACATAGTAGTATTTAAATTTCTCCCCCTATACTTTTAATTCTTAGTAACGTAAGTCTAGCAAATTTTTACTACTTACTGAGAGGAAAGTGGCACTCACTAATTTGTTGCTGGGTAAAAATTATTTTTTTATGTAATTTCATTTTTGGTGAATAGTAAAATACACAGTACTAAAATATTAATTTCTTTTTTTAAATTATTCATTCGAAACTTGAAGATTTTTCAAGAAAAATAAGAAATTAAATGATGCTTTTCTTCTCTCGAAAAACACAATTACACCGACATGAAATTAAATATTTTCTTTGCATATTTACATGATTCTATAGTAACTATGGTGTATATTTCAAGCACTTAAATCGTTTTCTATGGGTTTAAACAAAACAATGGGACAATTGTATGTCTAACTAAAGACCTCCCCTCCTCAGATATCATTAGCGCGGTCAGTGATTATGGTTACGAGGTTAAACTATTTCAAATAAATGTGCTATCTCAACATTTAGGGCAGGTTATGACTCGTATCGGTGAAATAAGTTACAAAAGCTCCTCTCCGTGAAATGCGTCCTTTCTTGTTTCGGTAGCAGCAGATGTTGCAGAATGATTCAGTGGAGAATGGGTGCATTAATTAAAGAAATCATATTTATTAACAAACAAATTTAATGAACATGATAAAAATCCAGTTCAATCATAAGTGAATTATTGTGAGTGATTACAACGCCCTCTTCTGGTCAGGCAGAAATTCGTAACAGCAGACAACTCTTCAGATTGGGAGGCAAGAGAAAATCTTTGGCGTGACAAACAGTATCTTCTTTCTTCAGGAAACCTGACAATTTCTTAAAAACTAGTCAAATGACCAGCGATGGTTTATAAGCAACATTAGCCAAATACATTAAAGTTTTGATATCATTAAATAAGTGCTAAAATATGTTTGTAGGATTATTTTTCATATTTACATATTGTGTAATTAATTAACTTGGAACTATCTACATGCTCAAATATACACAGAAGAGACATGACCCTCCTCCATCATCTATAACAATGGGCTCGCCCAGGTTTTCATGGTTTCTCGCACAGGAACAATGTTTTCATGGGGCACATTAGGACCCATAATCCTCATAGAGCATTCCCTGACGTCTATAAGCTACTCGAACGTAGTTGCAGGCTAGGTTCACCCATTCATGGCAACAGTTTTTCCTGCGGGGGATGGTGTTTACCACAGGATAATGCACCAAGTCATAAGGGTCGAATCGTCGAGGAACATTCCAGTGACTTTCAAGTCATGTCTTGGCCCCCCAAATTCACCTGACCTTAATCCAATAGAGCATTTGTGGTCCTACTTGGAAAACCAAATTAGTGCTGCCACGCTACCCCTTCTCAATGTGAGGGAATAGCAGGACCAGTTGGTGAGCGCTTGGTACCAGATACCTCAGACTACCTATCAGCACCTTGTGGAATCAATGCCACGGCGGGTGCTAGCATTTTTGAGGGCTGAAGGTGGTCCTACATGTCATTAGCAGGGTGGTCATAATGCAATGGCTCTTCTGTGTATATATATAAGTTTCGCTAATCATGCATATCACAATTTTTAATCACATACACCCTAAACCAGCGGTTCCTAAATAATGTGCCGTGGAACCATTGGGTTCCACGAAATATCATTTTTTAAATATAAATTTTCAATATTACTTTTAACACTATTATTTTCTACCCCATTTTCAGTTTTTCTGTTTTTCTATGAAATCACTTAGTTATATTCGTAAAAAGACATTTCAAAACAGTATTTTTATAAACGAATTAAGATAAAGATATTTATTTATGAAAAATTCCATTATTATTTCGAATTGAATAAAAATAGTCTAATTCAACAGTTAAGTAGTAGAATTCACTGATAACCATTCTCAACGATTGTATATACTTCATTTTTCATTATTATTTTAAATATAAACCATATTTCAGGTCATTCATTTGCAGTTTATGCGTGCATTGAAAACCACTACCCTAAACAGGGATTCTTGCTTCAACTTTTATAACAACACCAAAATTAAAAGAAAAATTAAAATATATTTTATAAAACTATTTAAATTATTTGCGTTTATAAATTCCTTAAAATCATAAATTAAAAATAATTCGCCTACTCATTTCACCTTCTTGCAACAGGCTTGTTTAAATTACTTAACGTATTTAGATTATTCAGAATTAATGGAACATTTCACCATATTTTAAGTATTAATAAAGGAATTTCACTTTCTTGTTAATATTTCCTCCTTGCAGAGTAGGTTTTCAAATGAATATGTTTATAATTCATGAACGTTTAGAATTTATTCGAGATAACAAAATGTATTTGACATTATTTGAATTTTAATAAACCAGATAATTTATAAAGAGATTCATATTACTGAGTAATATTTTATTCATTGAATCATTCACAGGCAAAAATAATTTTTAAAAATATCTTAAACATGCCCAAATATGAAATAGTTTTAAGGAAACAAATTTAATCCCTGCATTAATACTTAACAACGCCTTCATTTTCCTTAAAACATTTTACAAATTCTATTAAATTGCAGAATGACTATTAAAATATTTATAGGGTCGTAAAATATTAAATTACAGTGTTACAATTTTATAACATAATCAAATATATCATGCATTTTACCATATTAAGTATCTTTTTTAAGATCGGGTGTGAAAATAAACTGGAAATAATGATTTTTGATGAGTTTTGATTTCTTTTTTCTGTGTGAAATATAATTCTAATCATAATAAATTTCAATAAACTTTTAACTATTTTATTTTATGCATAAACAATTTAATTTAAAGTCGTGTAATGCTATCGATGTAAATACTTTTGTTTTAGTTAAAATAGTATCGAAATAATCGAGAACATTGTTTTTATTTAACAATGTACACACCTTGTGCTTTAAACTATTTGTCAAACGACACAGTAAGCAGTATTAAATTTATTTACAAAACCGCATCATTATTATATTTGCAACGAAGCAGAAAGAAAACAAATGTAGTGCTTTTTCTACTCATTCTCTTGTTCTAAGTAATTAAAGAAACTTTTCCACATTAGATTTAAAACGTATTTGCTAATATTTTTCATTAATTTTAGTAACGTTTCTTATGTCTTGCAATATTCTGTCAAAACAATCACAAATCAAAATACGATAAAAAATATTTTTTTCTGTTTATTTTAATTTTGCCCTTGTTTTAATATAATATTTTAATAGTTGTTAAAATATAAATATGTGATATTTAAACTTTTAATAGATAATAGTAACTACACGTATTAAGAATAACAATAAATAGCTCGCCTTCCTTTCTAGAAGGTTAAAAAAGTTTATCACGAATTCTTGAATGTAAAAAATGTAAAAACAAAATAACCGCTCTTATATTTACGTTATCTGTAAAAAGTGTAAAACTAAATAAAAGCGTACAAAATTAGAATTCCAAATAAATAGTTTTATTTTATTGTATTCTAAGCATCCATTTCAAAGAATAAAGATTTCAGCAAGCATTTTTATAACGTCCTTTGGGGAACCATTTTCTAAATTTAACCTCTTATCAAAAAGAAATGATGACAAGTTATATTTGTAGAGATGGATATCTATGGTTTCAAAAACCACTCATTCTATTTTTATTATTTCAAAAATGGCTCTAACAATGTTACAAAATATAAAATATATAAAAAATTTATGAGTAACGTATTTGATGCTGCAGATGATAAGACTTTCAGTAAATATTTGCAAAATATTCTTGCATAAAAGTATCGTTCTTGAATCCATTATATAAATTCAGAGAAAATTGCATTTCCGCAACCCAAAACGAATAAACACATTTAAAAGTATGTGCTTACAATACTTTCGAATTCTGACTAAAACAATCTTGGCATAAATATAAAAATAGATATGTTTTGAAACGTTATATAGAAATATCTGATACTTTTAAAACGGAATATTATTGATAACATAAGAGTAAAACGATAGTAAATGGGATTTAATATTATTTTTATTAAAATTCAAAACCAGAAGCTCAAACTCCACCAGTTTTTAGATCATATCAATAAATTGTAAAAGCAATAGAAATAATACTGTTTTTAAAAACGTCTTAGGTTATATTCTTCGATTCTTCGAGAAAACTCTGGTTCCATGACTTCAATATACCCAATTAATTTAGTTCGTAATACCCTACAATATTCTCACTTTGTTTATATACAAGTTTTGCACAGTATAGCCGATTGCATCATGTTTGTTATAATTAGAAGTTAGATTCATCCAACCAAACCTTTTCTGATAAGAAAATCGCGCTAATTTGTTTTGAAATAATATTGATTGAATATTATTTCAATCAATAATATTTCAAATATTGCTTGAAATAATATTCCTCCTTATAATGTTCACTAACTTTATTTATAATTCAGAGGGGAAACAGAGGTAGGAAACGCCGTCAAAATTTGACCTAAAAGTAAACTTTTCTTAACGTTATAACTCGCCTTTAATAGATTTTGATAGAGGTTTTAAGTTTTCCTCGCTAAAATATCAATTTGAAACCTCAATTCTGAATACTTTTTTGCTTCAGTTTTGGATAATAATTCTAAAAATTATATTTAACACTAGATGGCCTAAGGAAGTCATTTTGACTGCTTTTTAATTTCAATTAGAAAAACAATGATGACACAATTTCTTAGAATTTTGTGACTTTTCGTACAGCATATTATTTTTTTCATTGTTAATATTTACTAATAGCTTGTTATATAACTGTAAATATAAAAAATATTAAAAATTAATTTTAAACAAATTTCCTTACACATTAGTTATTTTTTCACAATCCAGTCATTTTGACTGCTTTTGGGCAATATAGGTATTTCAGACTTTCTAGTACTTTAAGGGAGGTTTTAACGGAACACCATGTGTATTAAATATGAGGTACATCCAAACTTAAGTGAAAAAGCTAAGAGGTTTCTCACTCCAATTGCTATTTCATACCTGTGCGAAGCTGGAACCCCGACGGAAGGTAGTCCGGAGCTTCAAGACAAAAGAAAATCATAAAAACAGCGAATTACATTAATACTTTCTCATGTCCAAGTGACGGAGATTACGCCAACAGTCGACGACCCATCATCACCACCGATCAAACTAAAGATCGAATCGACAGCACTTCCTTTCAACATGGGTTCTTTGCAAAAGCTTTTCCGCTGGTGAGAATAGTGATCATCAACACGGTAATTCCTTCCGAAGAAAAAAAAAAGTAATGACACGTCTCTTAAGATGCGTAAATATCCATTGCATAAAGAGAAATATGCTGTTAGATTTTTTCATAATTAGATGAAGTTTTAGAAGCTGGCTTAAATAATGTTGATCTTTTATAAATACAGATAACTTTAAGATTCATTGGGTAACAAAATAGTTTATCATTATTATAAGCATGCATCGATGATAGATAGATAATTGCATTGATAATAGATTATTGCAATAATTGATGATAGATGGTTGTATGATAGTCTAAGCATGCATTGATTTTACTACTGTCTTCCTTGTTATCAGATTCTTTTAAAGAAAATGTTTTTTTCCAATTCCCACATGGAAAATGACCTTTTGTCATCGTAGATCGGTCAGATTTGTTGACCACTCTTTCAGAGCACCATATTAGGTGGTCCAACGTTGCTCCCACAGTAAGGACAGATAATACTGAGATAGAAAGAACATCCATGCCTTGCCTGGGATTCGAACCCAGAACTTTTCTGGTGCAAGGCTAGTCCCCTGACCCCTACACCATCCGGTCGGCGTTGTAAAGAAATTTAAGTAGTAATGAATGTTAGAAATAAGATTTTTTTTGTCTTAAAATATTAAATTTATCTATCTCAATAGTAAATGAGCACTTAAAAAGTTCGTTTTTTACAAAATAATATATCGAGTGTTTTTTTAATGACAAATATTTTTACGTAAGCCAAACTTTAAACAAATTCAATATTCTTTATAAAATATTTGGAAAAAATGAATTAGACGATTTGTAAAAATACGAAGACTTAAGAAAAATAATATTTCATTATAAAAAATGAATTACAAAAAGAATTATGATAAAGTACAATACAAAAACCATTTTTACAAGATTTGACTTAAAAAACGTGTATAAATCTCGTCACGAAAAGTTTCTGTTCCTCCGCAATTTTATAAATGAAATGAACTTAATAAACTCAAATTAAAAAAGACAAAAAACTATCTTCTAACCTTCTGAATGACAAAGAAAGAACATATTTTTTTATTGTAAGACTCAATGAACGAAAGAAGAATTAGAATCAATTCACTGAAGGCATGTCATCTTAATCATTTTTTTTTACAAAAACAATGTCATAAAAAAGGAAAAAAAGTTAGAATTTTTTCTACAGCAAAAGAGAGAGAAAAATTATTATTGGTTGCCGGAACTGAACAAATCAGAAATCTAATAATAAAGCGACTGATATTTTATCAATACTCTAATTGTGCTATTCTTATTTACTATTTAAACATCATTAATTAACATTTGGCTTAGTTAGTACTTTCGACTGTTTAAAATGTAGTAGTCTGACAGAATTTTAGAGAGAATTCTCTCCTAGAGATTACAATGTAACAAAGTATAATGAAATGTATAAATGAAACGGGATTAGAATAATTACTTCAATAGAATCAGTTCAAACGTCTTTTAAATATTAAATATATGTACTCATTCAACCACAAAGCAATATTTATAACTAAACAACCAGTAATTTAAAATGCTAATTAAATTTTGAAATACAAAATATAAATCTAGAATTTAGTGAAAAATTATAAACCATTTTTAATTAAAAGAAAACATTGAAATTAACGTAATTTCATGATACTGTAAAAACAATTTCGAAATTAGGTAAAGATATAGACTACTTAAACAATATATGATGAAAGAATTATCAAATGGGTATCTGCAACTCAAGAAGACCTCTGTATAAACAAGATGGCTTGTCAACATAACAAGTATTAGGTTAGGATTATTATAAAGCTGAATCTATATTCGAAGTAAATTTAATTGGGTTCCTGTAAGTTACGTCACGTATAAGTTACGAACCTGATTGGCTGCTGAATCATGGAATAAGCAAATGCTACTATTAAACAGTCAATTAGGGTTGACATCCATGCGTAGTGTCGCTTGCAGTTACCTAATTACAAGCTATTTTTTTAGGATGGCATTTCGGTTAACTTAATTGCACAATTCCAGAGAATTTTTTTAAACTATTAAAAAGTTGTTTTATCAAAAAATAGAGAAATTCCTTACTTTTGGAAAACTATTTTCTCCCTTTTTAATAGCAAGTAAAAAAATTCTGAATTTAGCATTTTTGATGTTTTTCTAGAAAAACACCCATCGAAAATAATAAGTGTTTAAAAATATTATGTGTATTCGATTATGTAGCACTGTATAAAGTGTGCTTGAATGATTTATTCATGAAAAAGTGTGATTTTTTTTCTAGAAAACGGTTAAAAATATTGGGCATACACTTAAAGAATATTTAGTTAAAAGAAGAATAATTTTTAATATCGAATAAACAAACGTCCAGTAAGCAGAAAAAGTTTTTTTTAATAAAAATTTCAATTAAACTCAGTAGATGTAATATTACTCATCTAATTATAGATAATAACTAATGCTACGCAGTAAGTAGTAACTAACCATTAGTAGTATATTATTTAACCTACCACTAAAAATTTTAATACCACCAGAAAATGTATTTGTCTGACTCATAAATGGCATGTTTACATAGAAAATTGCTGGAAAATATTCTAAAAGGCTTTCAGATTCTTCACTTAAAAGAATTATTTTAACACGATAACGAAAAAAATACATTTATAAAATTTTAATAAATCTCAGTATATATACTATGAATTTAGCCATTGGCAGTAAGTAAGTTAACCATTCATTCCAGCTCTACAAAATATTCCATGATACACAAAACTTGCTAGACTAACTCATAAATCAATAAATAGTGTGAAAAACATCTGAAACATTTTTTCTTAGTTGAGGCGAACACAAGCGATAAATTATCCACAAAATATATCGGCAGGGCAGACGACATTTTTAGAACATTTGCAGTGTTTGGTTGATAAAGGTGGTCTTAAGCGGAGGTAAAATCATTACGGGAAAAGATTTGTCACAGATTTTGTAATAAAGATATGGTTAACCCGTAAAGGGATGGAAAAAATATATTGTGGCTTATCCGCTACGAGACGAAAAGATAAATAAGTTAAAATATATTTCATCGTCTGCTGTTATAATTGATATTTTTCTGTAATTATTATTGATATCATCGTCTGAAATAATGAAAATGGTTTAATTAGAAAGGAATAAAACTGTTTGATTTTGTTTTACTTCGTGCCATTTTTTTTCTGTAATAACTTTCATTTCGATACAATAGTGACGTGTTTATTTAGAAAATTGTTGGAAATGTGTTTTACTGTTTTCAGAGTTTGCACTTAAAATATTATAGTTATTTTTAACATAAAATACGAAAAATTCTGGAAATAAAAAAAGAAATAAATCGACAAAAAAATTCTTTCTGTATGTTTGTCTACATTCTTAGTGGAAAATTTAAATTTTTAGATTATTAACAACACAATTTCAGGAGTATTGCAATTAATTCATTTTGACAAACAGCCATATTCTTATATTCATTCAAAAGATGCTAATTTTACCATATCTTCCATCCATAATTGCATTCGACTTGTAATGCATTTAACGATTCGGTGTTTAACTTGTAATCCATGGCATTCGTCGCTCAATTCGTATTATTTCCAGACTCAGCATAATTCAATTAAATTTGATTAGTCTAAACGACATGCTTTTGAAGAGAATTTATTCATGCAGAATACATTTGAACAAACCTGATTAGTAACTAAAAATGAGACGAGTCAACCACTCGTTCATTATTTTAGAATATTAATTCATAGATGAACAAATACAGTTCACTTATAATTAAATGTTTGAATTCTTAAAGTTTAACTGCAAAAGTAAATTTTCGAATGTCAGATATAATGTATGCAATTCAAAATATAAGTGCAATATGTTTCGTTTATTTTTCACATGTATTTAATAACATAACTTAATAGCTCTTATGTAACTTAATAGCATAAATTTTCTGAAAAAGTTAAGAAAGTTAAGAAGTTTTCTGAAGAAATTAAGGAATGTTTGGAGAAGTTAAGGCATATTTCAAGTAGTTAAGAATTTTTTGGATAAGGTGAGGCATATTTGGAGAAGTTAAGAAATATTTGGAAAAGTTAAGGAATATTTGGAAAAGTTAAGGAATATTTGGAAAAGTTAAGGAATATTTGGAAAAATTAAGGAATATTTGGAGAAGTTAAGGAATATTTGGAGAAGTTAAGGAAGAATTATGTATGATCATAAACCATAAAGTAATAATAGACAACAAAATATTGTAAGAGTAATTAAATCGTATATTGTTATATGGCACGGAAATATCTATTGACATAGAAACTCAAACCCCATTTAAAAAACTAAAATTTTTAAAAATTAATGAAAGAAGAAGACGTCGACCTTTCAAAAGCTGATTGGATTGAGTCGTGAAAGATCCTAGAACTCTGGAAATAGAGAAGTATAATATAGTGAATCTTATATTGTAGTATAATATATATAGGTATAATATAATATAGTGAAATCTTCCATCAACCAAGGAGGAAACGAATTAAGAAAGACTTGGTCTGCACTCGGCAGTAATGCAGATTAAGAAGATGAAGAAATAAAAAAGATTGTTATACATTTGTTGTGAGATAGGGTATTTTGTTGATGGAATTTTTGTAGAAGGAATAGGAATAGATTTGTTGATTGTTAAGATAATAGTTTTATTTAGTAACAATTTGCTCCTGTTAAGATAATATGACAGTACAAAAAGGGTGCTTCATAGCATTCGAAGGTTTTATACTTTAAGTCACTGATTTGCATCTCTTGAAATGTTGTTGTTGTTGTCTTGTCTGTGGCAGTGCTAAATATTTCCAGAAGTTTCTAGAGCAATATTCATAGAAGATGGTTGCCATTGCTACGAGCCTTTGGATTTTTACTTGTGGGTCCGCGGATGGTACTATATTTCCCTTCTTCCACCCAAAGGTAAAAACGATGGTGGCGTTCCCCTATCCGCCACCTGGGGACACACTCTCTAGGAGTTACAGACTTCCCAAGTGATCTCTATAAATGTTTGTTGCAAAAACGACACTGGTCTCAAATGAATGCATTGTAAAATAATATATGTCACAAAACACATAAATTTAGAGTTATGCACAAAATAAATAACTGCCGCAGTAATTAATACAATAACTCTAATTAGCTGTTCCTAGTGTGCCGTATGTCACCCAGCAAACTTAGTATGCTTTTGAATTTATTAAAAACGAACGAAAAATATTTAAAATCAGAGTAGTTACATCAGTACAATGCTTATGTATTTATGCAGAATTAAGCTGCTTATTCATAACGATTAAAATGTTTAGCATTTATTTGTATTTTCTAAAAATTTTATTTGTTTTTACAGAAAGTTTGAACGAAACGAAGAAACATCTCCGGCATAAATGTTCGAAAATGTCGAATAATTTTATTTACAAAAAAGGAACAGTGCAAGAACTTTTGGGAAATAATATTAATGATATGGGATAAGACTTTTTAGATGTAAAGTTGCAGTTTTTGATCCATGGTTATGATTTTTTTATATATAATTTGATGTTTAATTAAGGTTAATGATTATTCATGGAGCCTTGATGGCTAAGGGGATAGAGCATTCACCTTCCAATGAGCTGAACCGGGTTCAAATCCCAGCGATGTCTTGTCGATACGAATTCCACATCCGGCTTGCACCGACCACAGTGCTGACGTAAAATATTCTCAGTGGTCGACTGATCATGAGTTAGAGCCCTCTTTCTGTCAGGGTAACCGTGGGAGGTTTTCGTGGTTTTTCTCTCCATGTAAAGCAAATGCAGGCTAGTTCCATCAAAAAGTCTTTCATGAAGACAAATTTTGCCCAATACTTGATCCTGAAGTTCTCTTTTCTCTGTACTGGTTTCAAAATTACAAAGCTACGGAGTTGAACTTTAGTAGTCCTAAACCCAAAAAATTGGATCGGCTGTTCAACGACGGTTAAAAAAGAAAAAGAAAATCATTATTCACCGTGGACTTTAATTATTAATTATTTTGTACTATGATTAATGATTATGAATAAATTGATGATATATGCACGAATTTTAATTGTGCTGCTCTAAATGAATGAGTTTTTCCTAAATCTCAAAAGTCTAAGATTTTCATGACTTCAAAATTTTTATGAAATGTAAGGGATGGAGTTATCGCACTTTTCGAATTAAACATGCAAGTAATTCAACAAAATCAAAAAGGAAATAGAAAAAAAATGAATACTTCCTTCCTAAAATTATAGGATTCACTTCCTATTAACATCTATGCTGAACAACATCAGTACCACCCGAAGAATCATAAATATTGATCCAATATGTCAAATAAGAGCTAAGCGCAAACAAAGTTCGTCCATTGATAAATTACAGCTGATTTCCTTGTGAACATGAAACGAAAATATTTCTACATTGTACAATTCTTTTCCAACCTAATGCGTATTCGAATTAAAATTGCCCGTCTGAATGAGAGACAGAGATTTCTAAAATCACAAACTATCAAAAAGAAAAGCAATTTTTCCTGATAGTATAGCAACTAACATGGAATCAGACTTGGGCTACAAACTTAATCGAGTTATTTCGTTCGTAAAAGAATAGAAAGAATGACTTCTTGATATTCCATCATAAATTGTATTGTCAAAGACTTTTTAAAGTTTAATACCAAAATTTAAACACTTTTTATTAAAATATATCCATAAAATATTACGTAATGAAATTATTGCATTAATAATAAATAAAAAGGGTAAAAAATTTGTCCTTTAATTTGATGTATGCGAATAGTTTGTTGCTTATTATCTGAATAGTTTGATATTTGATATAAAATGCGAATATTTTTATACGAGGATGATGATATCTGCTCTCGATCGCTCAGCTATTCCTAAAACTACTTTGCTTCGCTAGCTTATTTCACTTTAACCTTTCCGAATTTTCTTACCAAAATTACGGTAAAAAAACCGGCTATCCGTCTGTAAAATTAACCATAAAATTCACGCTAAGGAGAATTTCTTTACTTTAACGATTTTTAAACCGTTTAGAAATGGTATGATTAAAAAACCGTAAATTCACAACTATACATTTTTGTAACCATTTAAAAGTAACGTGATTTTAAAACCATAAAAATGAACTTTAGATATACACTAGAGTTAGTTTAAGACAAGATTTTCATCATAGGATAGACATTGGAGTTAGATTGTTGTTGAGTTGTGTTTTGTCGTATGAACTGCAGAATATGGCTTAATTAGTTTATTTGACTATGTCATCTACAGTGAGAGATTAGAAATATTATACTTTTCTGTCTTAATCAGATCTAGGATGTTTACTATTTCAGCGTGAATGAGATTTTCGTGTAGCAATAGTCCCGGGTCACTAATGGATATGTGCAGGATATTGGAATTTCTTCATGAGGTAAAGGAATGGAGGAAATATTGTGGTGTCATTCGAAATTCCGTTCAGCCGGTCATGAGATTGACAAATTAGCATGCACCCAACTGCAAGGAACTAAGCGACTTCGATAGGTGAGTCTAGTTGGCATTTATTCATTCTGGTTGTTTAACCGCATTAAGTAACTAAATGATACTTATCATAGTTAATAGATTGAATACCGTTGTTTTTATGGTTATTTGACTGTTTTGTTTGAATATGGTAAAATAACAGTTAAATAACAGTTAACAGTTAAATAACAGTTATTAAGCTTTATCAGAGAAATTTTTTACAATGTATATTAAATGAACGACTGAAAGTCAATTTTCGTCTTTCACATTGCTTGTCTGAGCTTGGATATGTTGAACTTTTTTTTAGAACGAATTTTTAAATCAAGCTCATTTATGTTCAATTAAAAAAATTATATGCCATATTTCTTAAGCAATGAAAAAGGTATTTGGTTTCAAATCATTAAAGTTTATCATGGAAGCTGAAAAATCTGGTTTTAAATATCAATTTTCAAACTCAATTACGTACAAACTTTTGAAATGAAGTAGTTTAAAGCCCAAACTAATACATTTTATTTTAATAGACAAAATGTCAAGTTTATTTATAATAGAAATATTTTCTGTAATAAATGGAAGAGCAAATGAAAATAATTTCATCTCCTAGTAAAACTATTAAAAGTAAGACGCTTAACTCATAGTAATATTCATAATTATCGAAATGTTCTGAGGAAAAAAAGCCAGGATATCATCCACATTTCTAATTTGAGATTGCATAACCAGTAAAAAATTCAGTATCAAATTACGGTTAAAATCCATTTTTACCCTAAAATTTTACGGTACAAAAAATTTTATATACCGTAATTTTTACTGTAATCTTTCCTACGAAATACTGTAAACAAATATTACCATTAAAATTACGGTATAAAATTTCACGGCAACAATGTATTGTACGTTAAAATGGATTTCACGGATTTTTTACTTCGGGTAGCAGTGCTTTTTACCGTTATTTGAACCGGATTTCTTCTTTATAGAGTAATAAAGTTTTCCTCACAAACATGACACCAATTGATTTCCCCCACCAGTATAAAATACTATTCTCAGAATTAAAAATTATACTTGTAATCAAAAATTCCTTATTAATCTGTAAAATACTATCGTACAGCTTAAAATTTGAACACCTCTGTGACGTTTATAAACATCAAAGAGGACTTGATCATTAGGTTCGGAATATTCCAAATTCAAGGTATTTGTAAGTACGATTTACAGCACATATTAACTCTCTCTCTCTCATCACCTCGTTCGTAATCCGTAACTCTCTAGTAGTAAGCGTTGTCAACTAGACATGCTTGAATATATTCTGATATAACTAGAACAGGTGTAATGAGTATGTTAGAGACAGACAGTTCTGCAGATAACTGGTTTCTAATGAGAGATGTGACGTGTGCTGAATGTATACTAAACTGAATATTAGTGAGACATTCCAGTTGCTATGACGATATAGTTGACGGGATTATAAATTAGAGGAAATTAAAATATTGATTGGTTGAAATAGTTTTTAGTTTTATTTTATTGCCTCAAATTTTAAAAAATTTTTCTTCCTTTAAACGCTTGACAGAAAATGTGTGATTTAGGCATAAATTTATAAACAGAAATTTATAACTTATTTAACAGATTATTATATTTATGCCATACGAAAAAAACTTAATTCTTCCTCTCATTGGCACGACAGCGCAGGATGGGCCTTGGCCTTCTCAACAAGCCTATGCCAAGACATTCTTCCCTTAGCCAAGGTTCTCCAGAATATTATTTTTAAAACTTGTAGGTCCTTTTCAAGGCAGTCTAAAAATCTTAGGTTTGGTCGTTCTCTCTTTCTTGTATCTGTTGGCCTGACACTGAAAACTTTTTTGGTTGTCCTGCTATCCTCCATTTTTATAATGTGGCCTGCCCATTTAAACCGTTGAATTTTGATAAAATGATATCAGGTTCTTTATATGCTTTGTAAAGTTCCGTGTTTGATCTTCTAAACCAGGTACCGTTTTTACTTCTTCCACCAAAAATGCTTCGCAGTATTTTTCTATCAAATCTAGCTATCATATTTTCATCTCCACGGGTCATTGTCCAGGTCTCACATGCGAATGTAAGCACTGATCGTATAAGACATTTATAGAGTAACACTTTTGTTTTTCTTTTTATTAGGCTTGACTTAAGATATTTTCTTAGACCATAAAAACAAAAACAAGCAAAAAGAAAAACTTAATAATTACGTTAAATTTATTAATGTATTTTACCAGTATACTGATGATTATGACTTTTATATTTATGCACGAGTTTATTTCAGTTTTCTATGAAAGTAATACTTTCAACACTTTGTTACCATAACATAGTCAAAATTACATAAATATATAAAAAAATATAGTCAAAACTACAAGAATATGGTAAAGTTTATCGTGTTCCTGGCTTTATGGAAACACTAAGAGGCTCGGTATTTTTTTATTGAAGCGTTTCGTTAATGATACTGGGAAAATTAACAATAAAACATTGGTTTTGTATTATGTCTACTTCATACTCTGTTTTTAAATATGGATTTTTGATTTTACGAACTTACTAAAATATGCCAAAACTATGACTAAAGTCTTATAACAAAAAGAAAAGCTAGTAGATTAATGCTAGACACATTAGTTCACAAAATAATTACATTTATTTCCTTGTTCTTGAAGTACTTTTCAAAAAAAGCTTAACTAACGCAAAAAGACGTAATTATAATTAAACTATTATAAGTTAACATCACTATAAAAATCTTATAAAGCAAAACCTGTATAAACTTAGTGTGTTTAATTTTTTAAAGTAGAAAAAAATCACTTTTTCTTTTTAAATTTCGTTAGAGTTTTAAGCAAACTTCTTTGAAAAGAAAAAAAATATTACCATCGAAGCTTTCATGTTATTAAACAGAACCTCGATCCATTAATAAAAAGAATGTTGAAATTCGTTCTCTTTCATTGGTTTGTTGGGAAATATCATTACAATAATGGAGAAATAAGATCTTAAAATCAAACTAAGAGATTTAACAATAAAATATTTTTTAAAGATGGCCATTAAAAGTGAATTCGAAAATGGATGTTCCTACTAAGTAAAACAAATGTCAGCCATTAAATGAAAATGAAAATATAGATCATTATCTTCATGCAGTTCCTTAAATATCTTTCATTTATTTGTGAAAAATAAAACAGACATTTTGTTTACTTTTATTTCAGCAAATGTGAAAAGATCTTTTATTGAGGTTTTATTTTATTTTTTAAGCTACCATAATTATATTTTTCATTAATTTCAATTAATGTATTCAGAGCCGCGATGGCTCAGGGGATAGAGGGTCCGTCTTCCAATGAGGTAACTCGGGTTTGACTTCCAGTGATGGCTGGTCGATACGAATTCCGCATCCGGCTTGCACCAACCACGGTGCTGACTTGAAATATTATTAGTGGTAGACGGATTGGGGATTAGAGTCCCCTTCCCGTCAGGCTAACTGTGGGAGGTTCTCGTTGTCTTCCTCTCCATGTAACACACATGCGAGATAGTTCCATCAAAAAGTCCACCATGAGGCAAATTTCTTCCAATACTTGATCCAGGAGTTCCCTTGTCTTCTGGATTGAGTTCAAAATAACAAGGCTACGTAATTGAACATGAGAAGTCGTCAAACCAAAAATTGAATCTGCAGCTGACGGCTATAAAATAAGATAAAATTAATGTATTTAAGTCCTTGGTTGAGAATCATATGACGTGAAATTGTTCATTATATAAATAACTGAACGGGATTATTACCCATGAAAAGACTCTGACACATTCTTAAGTGTATACACATTTTAAGTAACCCAAAAGATCCTACCAAATGCTTTTTTTTTTTGTCGTATGCCTGTTTAGGCAGTAGGGGTGCGATTGTTCCTGTTTTTCAGTGGCGCCATCTGTGACCAGGAATTAGACTTCTGCCACGCCATTCACGCAACCACAACCCGTTTATAGGGTGGTTCGCATTCTCACCCATTTACACACAAAGGAGAAAAGACATAGAACACAGAGAGAGAGAGAAACATCCATGCCTTGCCCGGGATTCGAACCCAGGACCTTTCTGATGCAAGGAGAGTTCCCTGCCTCCTACGCAGACCGGTCAGCTTACCAAATGTTATAACTAGCAATAAACAATCAACAAAATTCAACGTGCACAATATGATTTAAACATTCACTTATAGTTGGGAAAAGTGTGCTTTTTCATTTCATCATATTTAGTTTCATGAAAATTTTATAACATGCAGCATTATTTTCGAGCTTAAACTGCAATGAAAGTTTGAGTTGCGTCAGATATGTTCTTTCAGTAATACATATACTGCAAAAACTGTGAAAACTGTGACTGGTGTAATATCTCCGCGAATATGATTTTTAATGTTCTCCGAATAACCCCAAAAAATTGTTTAAAGAAATACTTTTTTTTCGGGTTATCACCAAATCTAGCTTTCATATACGATGTACTATTAATTTATACGATATACGATTTAATTTAATGCTAAACACTTTTATAAAAATTAGTTTACTTATTTAAGTCTCATTCATTCACACAAAATCAGAATTATTTTTCCTTTCAGAATACCAGTGCGTTGGCACGCTTTTTTTATCGCCAGAAATTAGCGTAATATTTACTGTAAAATCATTGAATTATTGCAATTAAATAAATATTGCTGTAAAAATCACGTATTACAAATTTTATGGTAAAAAATGGATTTTACAACAAAATGCATTTCACAGATGCTACGCTCCAGGATGCCAGTACTTTTTACTGTAATTTGGTTCGGAATTTTTACAATGGAGACGAAAATCAGATATTCATATGCTATAAAACTAAAGAAACTTAAGGTGTATATAGTTTTTAATTTTTTTCCATCTATAAAATTGGATTAATTTTGCATAATGTAATAAATTTCGTTCTTACTTCTGGAGTTTTAGAGTAGTCAGGTGACAATTTTTTAAACATAAAATGATCTTCATACTATATACTGAAATGAAATTTATCTCATAAGTTTCAAACTGATTTATTAGTTATAATTTTCAGTAAAGTTATGAAAATATATATTTAGTCTACTATTGGTTACCTATATATTAATTTTGCTTGCATTAAAACCCTTTATATCTTTCATATTGTCATGATCTTAACAGAAGAAAAAGCGAAGAGAATTCCTTACCAGCTGCCGTATTCAGCTGAACTTATGAAAAAGATGTGCAATTTATCATCGCGTAAGCAATGCCATCTATTAACCGTAAAGGAAATGACAGGTGCTTCTTAAGGTCTTCTGATAATGATGTCTAAACTTGTTCATAATTTGGCTAATAATTTATCAAGGAAGAATAAAGTCACATTTTCGTTAACTGCCTCTGAAAGTTAACTCATTCATCAATTTTTATATGCTCATTTTCAACTCTCGGAATATTTATAAAAACATATAAAATTATACAAATTTTAATCCCAAAAAAAATCATAATAGTTGATTACAATTCAATACTAACAAAATTGATAAATTACGTTTTTAAAATTGATAAATTAAAGTTTTAATATTAATTTTTAAAGTTTATAAAATAATACATGATACAAAGTAAAATTGGAATATATTTTAGTATACACACCTTATAATTGCTTAATATTCTAACTGCATAAATATTTCAATTTATTTTTTTAAATTGTAATTTTTTTTAAATTGTGCAAACAATATTATTAAAATTTCAGAAAGTAATGTATCGAAAGCAACCCCTATTGTTTCTTTTTCTTTAATTTTGCACACATTAATTGAATTTCGGAAAGTCTAAACCCGTCTAAGACTGATAAAAAGTCTAAAACTGATAAAAACCCGTTATTATTTGCATATTTTTTGAATTATTTAAACATTATTGAAATTTTGAAAAATGTCACATTAAGAAAAGCTGCCCATTCCTTGCTTATTTTTTTCTTTAATTTAGCAAACATTAATTAAATTTTTGAAAGTATTTAGATAGAAAATCTCTATTGTTTGCACATTTCTTTGAATAATTAATAAAATTTTTGAAAGTGTTACATTGCTAAAAAGCCTTATTGTTTGCAGATTTTTTAAATGATGCAAACATTAATTAAATTTTCCAAAGTATTGCAATTAAAAACCCTTATTGCTTACATATTTATTGAATAATGCAAAGATTAATTAAATTTTGAGAAGTTTTACATTGGTCAAAAGCCTCATTGTTTAGCATGTTTTTTGATTTGTGCAAACATTTATATTTGGATAGTGTTACATTAAAAACACGCTTTAAGCTGTTAGAAAATAAATAATACTTTCGTAACTCAATTTATTTGCGTTAAATTCTTTAATGCAAACAGAAAGTGTGTTTATTATTTATTTTTAGTAAGTTGATCCAGATAAAAGCGTGGCATCCATGACTTGTTACAATCGTCTCAATTCCTTTTCTAATTTGGATGAGATAAAAATCAAACTATAATACGTTTATTTTTTTTACTTTATTTTCTCTCTTAAAAATAGAAGATAATAATTTTTAAATTGTAACAAATTAAAAAGATAATTCAATCATTACTATTTTTACTTTTAATTATTTTCATTTATATTTTTTCTTTAATATCTACAAGTAATGTTTAACAATATCAAACTTAATATTTTTTAACCTTAAAACATTATCATGATTTCTTACAGCATGGCATTAAAACCATTTGATAGGATAAGTTTAAATTTTAGTTTTGTATTTTTTACTAGCTGCGTGGTAATTCAAGACTGTAATTTTTAAAAAAAAGTTAATTTCCGGTAAACCGATAATGTGCGGAAAAATTTCCAAATTAATGGTTTAAAAAGCGTATATGTCGTTTTTATTAACCACAGTTATGTTGTTGTTTTTTACTGGAAATGCTATTAGCATACAGTACGTTAATTTCACCAGAATAATTTTCTCCGTGTGTGGAAATTCCACATCCATATTATTTTTGAACGTTTGAAAAGTTTGAAAAGCTAAATATTTAATTTTTTTAAATATACCCATATAAATCTTACGCCTAACTTTTATTAAAAAATTATATTTAAAAACAAAAAAAAAAAGCGTAGGGGAGAGTGGGGTCAATTGTAAAATTTTTTACTTAACTATTTTTAACTAACAAAAAATCCAATATATTATTAGTATTAATTGACAGACGAGTAAAGTAGATTATCCTCTACTAGAAAAAAAACTTATTTTAAATGTTATTATATTTGTTTTTAACAATTTTTGATAGTCGTGCACTTGTTACAATTGTCCCCAATTACGGGGTCGATTGTAACAGTTTATAAATTCAACTAAAACATAGTTAATTATACATGTTATCATAGTTGGGATATATTTTTTATTGATCAAAATAGTAGTGATATTTCAGGAGTAAAAATAATAATGAGCAGAGACCTAAAGGGTTAAACTTTTAACTTTAAGGGGTTAAGAATTTTAATTTATGCTGTGAAAGGTGACAAATAAAATAATGCGCATGCAACATAATATAAATCATATAGGAAACTATTGGTGGTTCTTAAAGAGTTAAAGTAATGATTTGTAAACATATGATTATTTATTTTCAGCTAACGTCCCTTTACCTATTGTTACAATCGTCCCCAAGACGCCATTTCAGCTTCATTTGTAATAAACAATGCTAGTTAATTAACAAAACTAATCTTTTTTGTGAAATGTTAATTAAGGTGTCCACTTACATATTCGGTTAATAATTTTTACTTGTTCAAACAAAATTACTTTGTTACAATATAATATTCTAATACCAAAAAAAGTACTTACTTAGCATGAAAATATCTTTTGTGATGTAACTCTTTCAAAAGTACATAAAAACGGTTGCCAGCAGGGGTGTACATGTAGATTTATTAAATACACCTTGCGCGCCACCTAGGAACCAAATCTAGAACCCGACACTCGAAATTTTTGCTCTATTACAATCGTACCCTGTTACAATTAACCCCACTCTCCCCTACCCCAATTGTGAATTCAATATTGTACTTAAATCTTATATTAATCAGCATGTTATTAAAGAAATTGCAATAAAATTCACAAAAAAATTTAATCTTTTGGTTACGGTACTTTTTAATTTTTGCCTCTCCCTACAGTACGCTAATTTTACCAGAAGTGTTTTTATCCTTGTGTTTTTCTACTTCAAACTATTTCTAGAATAAAAAGCTCATCGATGTATTATTTACTGAAAGAAATATCTGGTTATTTGCTTTTTCTTTCATTTGTTTTTACAAGACACTAAACTGCTAACCACACTGCATCGAAATGAAAGCAAGCACCCTTCCATTCAAAATTATTCTTCCAAATGTAATGTTTTCCGATCTTCCGATGACAGTTCTGTTCTTTCTATAATTTTTTGACGAAACATCCATAACCAAAGAGAAATAGGCAAAACACTGTTTTCATTAATGACACCCCCATAACTTTAACAGTCTTTCTGTTGATAAAATTCAACATGTTTGGTACAAGCATGAATGATTCTTTGGTTACTAACTCTTTCAACAAATATAAGTATTGTTCAATAATGCTGCATCTAAGAGAAAAATAATGATTATAACAATAATAATAATAATAATAAATATCATGTGCATCAACAATAAAAAAGCATGCTTATGTGTTTTTGCTTTCTTTATTTTTTATACGCATTTGAGAAACATTTTTAATTTCATTATTCAATAATTCTTAATAGTTTGTGAAAGATACAAGTTTTACACTCAATTACAGTAAAATTTTGCCCTGTGTCTCAAGGCGTAGATTTTTTTTTAATTTCGTCAACCATAGCTAAATATATATGTAACATAAAAAGCTTCAATCAATCTTTTTATGTTATCCTAATTAATTATTCTAATCGAAATACTTTCTCACACTTTTAAAAGCCACATCCTGTTCTTAAATCTATTTTTGGCTCAAGTATGCATTTAATCAAAAGCAGGAAATTTTTCCCCATGATCTCTGTGGGAAACGCTCGACCTATTTGATAAACCAATTACAATTACTAAGATTTCCCTCTTTCCCTAAATTAAGACATTTTACGGATTTTACTTTGAAAGATTTTCCCTAACATATAATGAAGAAACACAACTTTTCGTGCACACACTTTTCATGACTGCTATGTCTAATAATTAATAAATAAATTTTGTACCCTCCTTCCCGGCCTAAGACCTGTTTTTTTATCCTTCCACTCGGCAACGACGTCATATATATAAAAATGAGTCTTTTATTTCCTATCTATTGTTATGTTTTCAAAGCCTTTGGAATTCAAAGAAAGTGATCAATTAATCAATTTAAAGAATAATACTGCTTCGGCCAGATTTGCAAGTGGCCATCTGAAGTGCCTTACTTTTGAGGGAGGCAGAAAGATCTTCCCTAATTGCAAAAATGCTGTATTCAACCAGCTTCTCCGGAACATGTACTGGTTTGCCTTGAACTTTTTAAGGTTCTTACATCAGATCTCCTTTTTGTTGCGGATTTTCTCGTGGTCAGCGGCGTTCTGGAACTTATATGACATATGTCACATTAAGAGGATAACATCGCATGTAACAACAATTGCATTTTTCCCTCCATTTTTTGAAGTTTTTATTTTTCCAAAAAATAACTACTGGAAATATAAAATACGGTACAACAAATGTAATCGAAGGATTTTTAAAAAAAATAAAGATATAAATGCAGATATAAATGCATTGTTGCATAGTTATTAAAACGATTTTGTACATTGTTTAAAATTTATTACAATTAGTAATTGTTAAAACCATTTCTAGAACTCTTTTCACTTAGTGCTTTGCGGCTAAAAGTTGTATTTAGTTCAAAATTGGAATCATCTACAAGAAACTGTGAGTGAAATCTTTTTATTTGTTTATTAAACTAATCGGAAATATTTTTCATATCACATGTTTTACGATAAGCTAAATGCACGGATTTCTAACTAACTTTTTAAGTATCTTATATCATTTTTTAAATCTAATAATTATTTTGATTGATGTTTAATTGCAATGTTCAATATTATTTTATTTAATGATGTGTAAGTAACAAGTACATGTACCCATATGTAACAAGTACCCATATGTAACATGTACCCATATGTAACAAGTACATAAAATTCTTTTGGTGTTTAGGTTCATTTTGACCAGAATTTATCAACTCCATATAAAAGAGTTTTTGAATAGATGAAGTTCGCAAATTCTATCAATTATATGATTAACAAAATATCATTTTTTTATTTTTTTTTTCAAGAGCAAAATATTTGTTAAGGGAAAGGCTAATCTGTAAGCATTCAGTGTCTGTGGCTTTATTTTGAAATTTCTTAATCTCTAAATTTAAGCCTAGAAAAAAAAATACAAGATAAATTTTCCCCAAAAATATGATGTTATTGTTCTTTAAACAATTATTCAAATTTACTATGATATAAAAATTCCTGGACTTTGAATTTTTTTCTTTTAAAATTAAGAATTATGAAAATATTCCGAGTACCAACAAAAAGGTAGTAGGTTCGATTACCGATCAAATGATAGTGAGTTCGAGTACCAATAAAAAGATAGTGGGTTCAGAAGTTGATCAAATGAGAGTGCGTTCAAATACTAATTAAAAGAGAATGGGTTCGAGAACTTCGCGTATATCGTGGGTTCGAGTACTGATCTATAATTGTATGGTTTCTAAAACAGATCAAATGAAAGCTGGTTTGAGTGCCAATAAACAGATAGTGGGTTCAAGTTTAGATAAAAAGAGAGTGGTTTCAAGTACCAATCAGGGATGAACTGGATTACAGGAATATATCCCGGGGAGCCCTCTAAAATGGTATCCTCCAGCTCGGTTAGTAGTAGTAGTAGTAGTAGTAGTAGTAGTAGTAGTAGTAGTTCATTTTACGTCGCATTAGAGCTGCACAATGGGCTATTGGCGACGGTCTGGGAAACATCCCTAAAGGATGATCCGAAGACATGGCATCAAAATTTTGATCCTCTGCAGAGGGGATGGCACCCCCTCTTCGGTAGCCAGACGACCTGCACGTGAAG
Organism: Parasteatoda tepidariorum; assembly: GCF_982258835.1. Lineage (NCBI taxonomy): Eukaryota > Metazoa > Arthropoda > Arachnida > Araneae > Theridiidae > Parasteatoda > Parasteatoda tepidariorum. Next base: position 99,325,098 of record NC_141760.1, read on the forward strand.
TCGAGCACTTTACGGTAGAACAGTTTAACGAGGACCAATACCGCGCATCCTCGGTCCCTACGCAGGCTAATCCAAGTGGTCACCCACCCGCACACTGACCGCAGCCAGTGATGCTTGACTTCGGTGATCTGCTGGGAACCGTGTCTTTACTATCAATCCACTGCAGGACTTCCAGCTCGGTTAATTTCTGTCGATAAAAAAAAAACTATTGATATTATTTTGTTTTGAATGTTTTCGTTTCTTAGAAAAAATATTTATTAATAGTAATATTTACTAAAAAAAATTGAATTACTGCCTATTTTCTGAAAGCATATTATAAAAACAACTGTAAACAAAACAAGTTGAAAAATAAAAGGGCAAAATAACAGTGAGCAACTGAAATAAACTCAGTCTACTGTTTAGTCCATAGACTTTAATATGTATCTAGCCTCCCAATATATCCCCCCAAAGAGATTCAGCATTGAGTGCAGGATAATGATACAATTGAAGAACATTCATTTTTTGATCTATGTTGCATAATTTGCGAACAGGCTTGAAAAAATATTTGTCCGATGCACAGTCATAGCTAATAGCAAGAGGAAACGAAGGAACTTATTTCTTTCTAGACCACAATGGATCTCCAAATCTTCACCGATCAATATTTTTTATTATTTCTTTCTAAATAAAATCTCTCCAGAAAAACTCTTCTAGCAGAATTTTTTACTAGTCTTTTGACAGTGAGTAAAGGGAAGGGGTTACCACTTATTTGAAGAATGCTGGCTCTTTTATGTGCCAAGAAATCTGTGCTTTCATTTTCATGGAGGAGGAGGAAATTTTAAACCATGTTAAATACTCAAATTAAAAAGAAATTATTTTAAAAAAGTATTGAAAGTATATTCTTATGTTTTGTTCACAAACAATTACTTATGTCTCACATGGATTATTACACGAAGAATAAAATTCTGGTTAAGTAACGGTACGGCATGCTAATAAAATTTCTGGTAAAAACAAAATAAACAAATTTAAAAAAAACGTAAATTTGGTAATTAAACCAAAATAGTATGCTATTTATAAACCATTCATTAAGTATTTCTTCTGTTCATATGGTAATGGCTTACTGGACATTCTGGTTTTCAAAATTATAGTATTTATTACCAAACAATTTGTAAAAAGCAGAAAACTGAAGAGTAGATTTACCGAATAAACGTTTTTCCAGCCATGCTCGAAGAAATCTTGATAAAATTACAAGATTTTGCCACATTTACCAAATGTTATCACATATTATAACACTATATTTTATGGGTAATTTAATCAAAATCACTACCAGAGAGTTTCGGTAAAAATTTCCTAGAGTTCGGGTGTTCCTATAGAATCAGAAGCACGGTAAGTTAAATAAGCTTTGACCATGATTTTTTTTCTCAGTGTATAAAGTCTTACAATTATAATCAAATATCTCTATCGATTAATTGTGGGAAAATAAAACATTGCAATTTATTTTGATACAAGCAATATAATATTTTCATTGTCAGATATGATGAAATCGCATTAAAATGAATATTAATTCGTATCAATTAACTTCAAATTTATGCAGCAATGCAAAATGGAGTAACTGGCAATTTAAAATAGAAAAAAAATAGTATCATAATAAAGATATTTCTGTTACAGCAATAAAAAATCATTTCACAAAAAAGCGTAATGTCAAATATTAAACTATAATGATGTGTTAAGCATTTTTTTTATTTCATTATTGCTTCAATTAAAAATTGTAGCCAGTAAAAAAGAATTAAAAGAAAGGGATAAAAAAATCTGCATTTTTTACATTTTTCTCAGCCTTTTTACTTTTAAAAAGAAATAAATTACTGGTAATTAGCACACGTAAAAACACATAAAATTTTTGCAGATATATCAAATTAGGGACAATTTAGAAAGAAGGTAGATTTTTTTTTTGTAAAGCTGTTTTGTAATTAAAATCAGTGACATATAAGAACGCTGAGAAAGAAATTTTAAAAAAAAATCTTGAAAGGTATTCTGGGTAAATTAAAATCAAAGAAAGGAACATCATTGCACAAAAAATGGACACATTGAAAAAATGTTTTAGTTAAGCGTAAAAAAAAGTAAGCAAAAAGTCAGTACCCATTTAAAGTGAAAGGAAAATTGAAGATTTCGAATTAAGTCCATGAAAAAAGGGATCTAAGGGATATCAAGGATTTATTTATATCTTCTGCAGGTTTCATTAATTATCTTATGGTCTCAAGAACTAATGAACGCCCAGGCGAGGTCTTTTTTTAAGAATATTCTTTGAAAGAAAATTGTAACTCCAGTACCGTACGATAATAAGAACTTTTTTAAAAAAAATATGCGTTATGACACATAAGCAATTAATTTTATGTCAAGTCGTTGAAAAAACTTTTTAAGCTAAAGAAATTGCATGTATTAATTATGAAATTATTTGTTAAGGCTCATTCTGTGATAATTAAGGTCAAAAAGCCCTACCTTTTTATACGGCGAAAAACGCCTCATTTATGATACACAAAGTGTTCGATTAACACCTTTTTAACAAATATTTTTAGTAACCTTGTGAAGAATGAACAGCAGATTAATATTTTAAGGAAGAAAGCAAACATTGTTTTTAAACTATTTTGAATTACTAATGATAAAAATTTGATCAAAAATATGAAAACCAATTTGAATGCTGCATGAACCTTGAAGGTGTTTCTAGCAATCGCCTAAACCCAAATCCGTATTATGGCATTATTTGTTGAAGCTCATTGCGCGATAATTAAGGTCAAAAAGCCCTACTTTTTTATACTGCGAAAAGAGTCTCCTTTATGATACACAAAGTGTTCGATTAACACCTTTTTAACAAATATTTTTGGTACCCTTTTGAAAAAGGAATTACAAATTAATATTTAAATAAGGAAAATAAACATTGTTATCAAAATATTTTGAATCAGCAATTATAAAAATTTTAGCAGAAATATCAAAACCAATTTGAATGCCGTATGAATTTTAAACGTATCTCGAACAGTCACCTAAACCCAAACTTGTCGCTTTACTTAGATCACCTCACAATTTCTTCGTTTAATTAAACGAATTTGGATATTTTCAGTGTAAAAAGTGTTCTTAATAACCGTCTTATACCACAGTTCTCTCAATACCTCCTCTTCATTTTTTCTAACCAAAACAATTATTTTTTTATTTTTTATTTGGCTTTCCCTTTTAATGATTTGTCAGATTTCAATAGAGTTTTGTTTTGTTTTTCTCTTCTACGCACTAACATGCAGCACATTTATATATTCCTTTGACTTTATTTTTCACTGTGATTAGAAAATTGCATATTATCGGCGGCGATTAAGGAAAACAGTCTATATATTTTTCATCATTTTGTTGTCCTAGGATTACTGGGACAAACTTTGATGGGAGGAAGAGATTCGGAATTGCATAGCAACCCATGGTCAGAAAAGTCTTGGGGAAAGTGTGTGACATGTACAAGAAACAAAGATGCACAAGACAGAGATCATCTGAAATATTAATTGGTCAAAGATATTACATGTTCCCTGGTAGATAATTTGCGAAAATGTAACAAAAGATGTTCAAAGTTTCTACCAAAACTATGCATGCACTGCACCGTCAGGCCATAGATTGGTCGACTCTTCCTCTCTGATTCTCCCTGTGGAGGTTTTCGAGGTTTTTCTCTTCATGTAACGCGAATGATCGTTAGTTCTATCAAAAAGTACTCCACAATGGCAAATTTCTACCAATATTTGATCCAGGAGTTCCCTTTCTTCTGGAATAGGTTCAAAATTACATAGCTACGGTGTTGAACACTAGCTGTCGTAAACCCGACAATTGGGTCTGCTGTTCAACGACGGTTGTAGAATATAAAGGAATTCTCTAGTTTACAACATCACCTAGCGGCAAACTGGAAGATTTCCGACTATGGTTTGCTATCCAATTCTGAATCCTTGTAATGTACCCATAGTATTGTAGTCCCTGGATGTACCCTACCCAAAGAATATACATAGGGGAAGAAGTGTAGCTTACATTGGTATAATGTAAACCAGTTCCCCAAGGTTAGGTGTGGTTCCTGCGTATAAAGGATAAAACAACATTTAGGGACACAACAACAGAGTTTCTTGAAACGAGATTGCACTCTCCTTTCCTCCACACCACTACAGGAGATGGGTAGAAGAAAAATGTTTTCTTTTATTTATTGTTGGTTTGTTCTACATATTTACCCTATTGGTAAACAGTACTGTACTATTAATTAAAACATTTCTTTGAGAATACATTTTTATCATCCATGTTAACTAAATATGCTAACACATAACGCATGTTGACATGGAAAGAAGGAATAAAATAGCTGTTGGCGGGAAGCAGCGTACCCAACAGTGCATGTAGAGTTGTCCAACAACTGGTTCACAGGAGACATACCTCCTGTCACTTCCTATGCGCATGTGCTGGATCTTGTTGATATGACGCTCTTTCTAAATCTGAGTATGTTGCTCACCGTGTAAGCTGTTTTTCTGGTATAGCGTACCACACCGAGCAGTTCATTACATCGCTCATGGACTGCAATAGCGGCAAAACTCAAAAAATCATGTTTTGAGATAAGTGGGTTTAAAGTTTTAATTGCTAAGTAAAATGCATAAGGAATGCTTTCATTTGCTTAAAAGAAGATTTCCTTCAAGTTGAATTATGAGTTGTGCTAGTATTGCTGCTGAAAGAATTTCATATTTACACCTGTTCTTAGTCCAAAACGCGTGTTTTTTGAGTTGTGCCACTATTGCAGCTCATGAGCGACCTATTCGAAGAGATGGACTTTCTCTCCTTTCTATATTCTTTGCCCTACCTCCAATCAAAGTTTCTCCCAATAATACTGCGACACCCAGCATATCAGTCTTCTTAAAACACATATATTTCTTTAACTTAATCTTGAAAATATGTAATATTTTAATAGGAAATAAAATGCTGCTGTAATGCTATCTTATAATCATACTAAAAAAGACTTTATAAATTTGTGGGTGCAGAAATGTTAGAATGTATGTTTTTTTTTTTTGTATATAAATGCATCGCTCAGAAAAAAAACATATCTCTGCTTTTGAATTTGTGCTTTTCTAACAACTATTGTTCTGAATAGGATAAAAATTACTATGAACAGTGAAATATAAAATTGTACATTTGCAATTAAAAGAAGAATAAATGAACTAAATCTCATCAACCCCAATAGATGATGACCTTAAGCTTAAGTCACTAAATTATAAAATTTTCAGAATATTTTGTGAATGTTTCCGAAATTCTTGTAAAGATTGTTTCTATTATAGCTCATTTATTCCGACGTTAAGAGTTCTTCTCAAATTATTATTAAAAAAAACAATTATGAATGCAAAAAATTTTTATTGATTTCCGAAACCTTTTAAAACAATTAAAATATTTCTAAAACTTTTTGGTAGATTTTTGAAATATGATAAATACTTTGATGATAAGAATTGGGAAAAAAACTTTCATAGGATATTATTTTTGAGGTAGGGAAAAATACCGCTAGATTTCAACTAAAATTTCCGTATTGGTTTGTCAGTTAATCAAAATGTAAGAAAGGTTTTTATGCTTAATTTATTTCAAAAATGCTTTTTTTTTTCAATAATCAAGTTTATAGTAAGCTGTTCAAAATCAACTATTTTTAAAGTGCTGGATTATAAAGCTAACTATTCAGTCAATAATTTTCTAAAACTAAGACGAAGCAAAGAATATTTTAATAATTAGTATTTATTCATTCAAAATATGTTAATATTTATGTAAATCAGTGGAACTAATTAGGTATTTTCAATAGCTTGAAAGAGCTTCCAGCTATATTTGAATTTTTTTATTATTTTGCGGACTTTCTTCGAAATTTAGCAAGTGTGGAAATGTAAATTTTTTCTCATTATTACATTAGGTATTTTTTTGAGGTAGATTTATTTGAGTATTCTATGCATAAATTTTGATAGAATATTAACAAAAAGTTGTTACAGAGTAGATTATAGAACGTTTATTTGTATCACTGTAATGAGGGATTTCATCCTTTTCAAACAGCTATAAATTATTAGCTTAATAATATAAAATATACTAATTTTAAAATAATTAAATTGCTTGCATTGATTTTAAAGGAATATATTTATATATTTTTTGAAAAAAACTGAAAAAACTTGAATGCGTGAAAATGCTTCACGAGAGATTTTGAGAAAAACTATTTTATTCTATGCCTAATTCCATGAACGCTCAAATAGATTTTCAAACAACTAAAAAGATAAATGATAAAAAAATTAAAAAACAAATTTTTTGCAATATATAGCTAATTATTCACAAATGCCAAATATATAACTCTAAATTTTTAGTTGTCTCTTACGTTGATTTTTCTATTACACGGCCGTATACTATCTATCAGTAAGTATTTGGACTACCGTGCATAAAGGCGGAGTTGGAATAATGGTCTGAATATGTTCTTTCGTGTACGAACTGGGATTATTGGTCCAAATTCTCGGTTTACTCAACAGCGACTCCTACTGCACTAATTTGGATGGCATTGTGCTTCATATTTTCAAGGTTTGATGGTGTTTTTTCTAGTATGGACTGAGATTATTGGTCCAAATTCTCGGTAAGCTCAACAGCGACACCTATTGCACTAATTTGGATGGCAGTGAGCTTCATATTTTCATGATTTGATGGCGGGTTTTTTTTTCTATTATGGACTGAGATCCATAGTCCAAATTCACGGTAAGTTCAAGAGCGACACATACTTCCCTAATTTGGATGGCAGTGTGCTTATAATTTATTTTCATGGTTTGAGGGCGTTTCTTTTCAAGTATGGACGGAGTCCAAATTCACGGTAATTTCAACAGCGACACTTACTGCAGTATTTTATGTGTCAGTATGCTGCTTCATGTTTTCATGGTTTGATGGCTTTTCTTTCTAGTGTGGACTGAGATCCTTGGACCAAATTCAGAGTAAGCTCAACAGTTACAACTACTACACTATTTTGATTGACAATGTGCTTCATATTTTTGGCAGACTCATGTTTCTTCCAGTATACCAAAGCCGAATGTCATGCTACGATGTCCACGAATTGATATAGCATTAATTGGTATCACTGCATCATTGCTATGTTGCGATGTCCACTCAATTAACTCCAACAGCGAAGTTAACTGAGTTGACTGGTATGGAGTGAATTAGTAAAGCCCAATGAATTATGCGAGGGTATGGAAGATGCATAAAATCGCATACTTTACAATTGTCTGCATAAACACCAAATGTCGGCAGCAAATTTTATTTTCCATTACAATTGTCTTTAGATACCAGATAAACTTATCTTTGCAGTTTTTTCCTGTTTAACATAAGCTTTTTCAGTTATAAGAATAATTTTGGCAACTCATCCTAAACTATCTTCGAATTCAGTGGACTGTAAAAGATCCTGCATCCTATTGCGACTATTTTTTATCGAAAGAAAGGAATTTTAAATAAATGTTTTGCCTTTGTGCTAGCTTAACGTATTTACTTTTTTAATCTTTAATAACCACGCTATTATGTTAAATATGAATAGTAGTTCGAATCTTTGCTGTAATAATTAAAAAAATTGTAATTAAAACTAAGAAAAAATTGGAATTATAAAACTAATATAGAAAAGTAGTAAAATAGTAAAACTAACATAAAATTAGTAAAAAAGAATATTTATGATCCCAAATAGCTTTTTTATGTTTCAATTGTTTACTCGGTCATCAACAAACTAATCACATAATTTCAGAAATACGTCTGCATAATTAATAAGGCTCTTTGTAAATAATTAAAAATATACAAATTAATGTTAATGTTGCTTTTATTAACTTTGTTCAAACTGGTGTCAATGTTAGCAACAAAAAAAAAAAACACATGCTTGTTGGGCTAGATAGCAGTAAAAATTAGCTTCATCTAAACTGAATATCACAAATTTGAACTTATTGATAACTTTAACTATCTTGGTTGAAGCTATTGTATACCGAAAAAAAAAACAGCTGCTAATCGTTGTCTTAATGGATAAAGGAATTTTTTTCAATCAAAACTAGCAAGAAGAAAAATAAAAATCATATTATATAAAACTATTCACATCCTAGTAAAAAGAAAAACAAACTAGTCAGAACTAGTAAAAAGAAAAACAAAAATCATATTATATAAAACTATTCACATCCTAGTAAAAATAAAAACAAACTAGTCAAAACTAGTAAAAAGAAAAACAAATATCATATTATATAAAACTATTCACATCCTAGTAGAAAGAAAGACAAACTAGTCAAAACTAGTAAAAAGAGAAACAAAAATCATATTATATAAAACTATTCACATCCTAGTAAAAAGAAAAACAAACTAATCAAAACTAGCAAAAAGAAAACAAAAATCTTATTATATAAAGCTATACACATCCTAGTAAAAAGAAAAACAAACTGGTCAAAACTAGTAAAAAGAGAAACAAAAATCATATTGTATAAAACTATTCACATCCTAGTAAAAAGGAAAACAAACTAGTCAAAACTAGTAAAAAGAAAAACAAACTAATCAAAACTAGTAAAAAGAAAAACAAACTAATCAAAACTAGTAAAAGAGAAACAAAAATCATTATCTAAAACTATTCACATCCTAGTAAAAAGAAAAACAAACTAGTCAAAACTAGTAAAAAGAAAAACGAAAATCATATTATATAAAACTATTCACATCCTAGTAAAAAGAAAGACAAACCAGTCAGAACTAGTAAAAAGAAAAACAAAAATCATATTATATAAAACTATTCACATCCTAGTAAAAAGAAAAACAAACTAATCAAAACTAGTAAAAAGAGAAACAAAAATCATATTATATAAAACTATTCACATCCTAGTAAAAAGAAAAACAAACTAGTAAAAAGAAAAACAAAAATCATATTATATAAAACTATTCACATCCCTGCTTTCTTATATGGTTCAGAAACCTGAGCAATGACAAAATCACATGAAAATTGACTTGACTATCTTTCAGAGAAAGTTCTGAGAATGATTCTTGTTGCAGTGAATATCAATTGTGCATAGCGGCACAGATACAATATGGGGATGCATATGCTATTTAGAGAGGCAGATATTATCAATCATGCTTTAGGAAACCGTATAAAATTCATTAGACATTTCAGCCGAATGAACCCATAGTCTTTAACATTCAGAACCATGGTATTTTAAACCAAATCGAATTCAAACCAGATGCAGGTCCAAACTAAGATGAATTGACTGCATTAACACGTTGAGTGCCGCGTCAGCCACCGGTGGCTGACACTGAAATTACGTTTAGGCCGCGTCAACCACCGGTGACTGACACTGAAATTGCATTTAGGCTGCGTCTGCCACCGCTTGCGGACACTGAACTTTCACATAGGCCGCGAAAAACAGCTGGCTGACAGCGTATAACATGATATAGAACTATAAAACTTACTCTCTCTTATGAAATTGCAGAAAATGTATTCAAAATTTACTTAATTATTGTGATTCTTGGTTTAATAAATTCAATTTAGTGGATTCTTATCCACCACTATTTTTGAACAATTCGTAGGCTTATATCATTCACCACTTTTGTCAGATATGTCATGATAAACCATCTAAAAAAATAGCAAAATCCGTCTAATATTTGCAAATTTAGTTTGTATAGTTATTTACCGTGGCCAGAAGGGCAAGTCATGTAAAATTAGCTTGGCGCTCAACGTGTTGATGAGGATTTCAAAATACTGACAGTAAACAACTGGAACACCCTAACGAGGAGGAAAGAAGAATTTAAAAAGTTTCTTAAGAAGCCCTTGGCCAACAATGTCCAAGAAAAAGAAAAAAATTACTGTGAACAATAAAAGTGAATATAAATAAAAAGTGAATATATTACCATATACAGCATTGGTGAGTCAATAAATTAATTTTTGAAGGAAAAAAACAATTTTAAAATGTGCAGTGTCATTTCATGTGCTGTAATTTCGCTCATTATTTTACATAATGAACAATTCACGTTATATAATTCTGAACCAAAGACTTAAATACATTAATTTCATTTTATTTTATAACCATCGTAGAACAGCCTACTCAATTTTTGGGTTTATGACTACTAATAACAAGCTTAAGCCCGTCCCGCCCCCGTAAGGGGGCATCCGGGGGTACTAGGAAAGTGGGACATTAGTAGTCATAAATATTTTATGACTACTAATGTTCAACTCCGAAGCTTTGTAATTTTGAACCTAATCCAGAAGACAGGGGAATTCCTGAATCAAGTATTGGGAGAAATTTGCCTTCGTGAAGGACTTTTTGATGGAACTAACCAGCATATGCGTTACATGGAGAGGAAGACGGCGAGAACCTCCCACGGTTAGCCTGGCGGCAAGGAAGCTATAACCTATGATTCGTCTACCATTGAGGATATTTTACGTCGGCACTGTGCAACGGGCACTGTGCCAACGGCACTGTGCACGATGCAAGCCGGGTGCGGATGCTGGGATTCGAGCCTGGTTCACCTCATTGGAAGACGAACGCTCAATCCCATGCGCCACCACGGCTGGAAAAAAAAGACAAATGTAGTTATTTAATAAAATTAATTCATTGCTAGATCTAAAGCATTTTAAACATCTTTTTTAATAATCTTTGTTAATAATTTTTACAGCCAAAACCTTTTACTCAGAATCCCTAATTCTACAAAATAAAGTCTGATAATATTTTGAATCAATTCTTCGTCATATTTACTCAAAACGCAGTATTTCTTCAAAAATATTAAGAAGCTTAATAGTCTTCGTATGAGTATCTTTTTACAAGACAAACATAAATATTTTCAAAATCAACAGAAACGGTCGCGCCAATGTCAAAAGCTTTTTGTATTCTTCTTGGTATATCTTCTTGTTTTGCAACAAAGATCAAAAAACTGTGTAAAGATACCATTTCAAACACATTTGATTTTTTTTTCTTTTAGTCTCTTCACAGAGCAGTTTTAGCGCAAGAAAAAAACGGAAAGTAAATAAAGGGACAAAGAAAGTAGGATATAAAAGTAAGAATGTAAGTTGACACATTTGTATGAAACTTTTATATATCTAATATCCGAAAAGCATTTTGGTTTTTTTTCAATATTTTTCAAACTCTCTTTCTTATCACTCCTTTAATTTTTGTTCTTGGTTATCATCAATAAAAAGATTAAAGAGATATCCTAAACATCTTTAATAAAAAGTAAATTTAGCGAAATTTTATTTTCTGTTTCGATATTTCCCATAATAAGCTTTGTATATAGTTTAATGCATACTTAGACCGTCTCATAAAATTTCAATAATAATAAAATAAAATGACTTTCAAAACTACGCTATGCAAGAATGAAAAAAAAGAAGAAAATAAGTTTATTTTTCTTGGAATTAAAACGAAAAACAAGAAGCAAATCAACATCAGTTTCGGAAGTCTTGGAAGACTTTTCGGTGATAATATGTACGCCCTATGTTTTTCCTTCACATGCAAAACAAATCTTTTAAAAAAATAATTTGCTTTATTTTCACTTTTTTTTTTGCATTAGTTTATGTTAGATCGAGGTCAAAATTTCAACCGAAGTTAAGAGAGTGATAAATTTTTAATGCAATATTTAGGAAACAATACTAACTTCTACTGTCATCATCCACAGAGTTAAGATTTGAGATTTATATCTTTAATGCAACAATTTTTAATGCGGCATTTAGGAAACAATAGTACATTGTATTGTCATGACTGACAGAGTCAAGATTTGAGATTTTCAGTTTTTTCAGTTAGTTTATTCAGGTTAAGAAATGGTAAAAATTTCGATTGATGTTAAAAGAGTGATAAATTTTTATAGCAGCATTTAGGAAACAATTTTAAATTGTATTTCCATCACGCAAAGAGTTGAAATTTTCAGTTCTTGAGTTCGTTTATTTATGTTAGAAAGTGGTCAAACTTTTGAACTGTGTTAAAAGCGTGATAAATTCTAAAAACAACATCTACGAAACAATTGCAAACTGCATTGTCATCAGGCACCGAATTGAGATTTGATCAATCAAGCTTATTTGAAAAGGGGTAGTTATTTCTTTTTAATATGAATTGTGCTTCGGCAATAATTTTTATCGTTGTGGTCAGGTCAGGAAACAATATAAACCCCCATCGTCATCCAGCATAGCACTCCACTTAAAATATGTATGCTCCAGCTTGTCGAAAAGCAGTCAAAATTTTAAATCTCGATAATAAAAAAATATTTTTGGCAATAAAATGGCAAAAATTTAGCCATGCAGCTGTCAAAAAAATAACTTAAACTTGATTTGTCCTTTAGTATAATGTTCCAGGTACAATTTGAGTGTTCTAGCTAATAGAAAAGTGACTAAAATGTTAGTACTGAATAAATCATCTTATGTAATAATATTATGATAAATTCCACTCATAGCTGTCTGCTCAGGAAATAAATCTTGCGTTGTCATCAGTCACAGAGTAGATTAGAGATTCTAGATACTTATGTGAATAGACATCTATTAAAGATTAGAGATTCCAGTAATTCATTTAGTTTAAAATCTAATTGCCAAATTCTAATCTCGCACACGAAAACGAATTAGTTAAAAATTATTTTTGAAATTTTTTATGTATTTTAGCTTGAAATATTTCCAAGTTACTGTTGGTTGGAATGTGTTAAATTTTTGATATTTTGCCCTTTATTCTTTCAATTAGGACGAAAATATGTAGTTGAAAATAAAATATTTTTAATTAGGAAAATATATATTGTTAATAAGCAATATTGTTCTTAATTTCATATTTTTAATGTATTTAACAAGTTTTCCATACAAATATTGTATTAACAATATTTTAAAATATTGCATTATTACATAAGAAAGCATTATATACATAAAATAAATAAAATGCTATATAACTATAAATAATGTATAAGTAAAATGCTAAATAAATGCTTTTAACCTCTAAGCTGAAAATAAAGTATAGAGGTTAAAAGTGTACTAAAAACTACATAATTTTTATTCAAATAAAAAATGAATCCTGTGTTTTACAGAATGCGAAAAAAAATTACTACTAATTATTTTTATGCTTTCTTCAAATCAAACTGAGTACATAAGTTCTTATAAAACTTATATAAGCCCTAATTAATAAGAGAATATTTCATTAAAAAAAATAAAAAATCCATATTTTTACTTGAATTTCAAAATAAATCAAAAATTTCTACAATATAGTAGAAAACAAATCAGAAAATTCCACAATGTAATAGAAAATAAATATCAAAATAAAATAGAAAACAATAAAATAAATGAATGAAATCAAAAAATTCCACAATGCACTTGCAAGAAAAAAAATCATATTTGAGAGATTTCAGAGATTTATTTTAAATAAAAACTTACTAAAATTACTAGTTATTTACACCCAATGCCTTCATTGTGATGAATATAACTTCAATAAACAACATAAAATAGAAGTTAAAAAGAGAGTTGAAAATGTTTTGTTGCTTAAATCCATTTATATAAATCGTAAAACTAAGTCTTTGTTAAAGCGAATTTTTTTTTAGAATTATCGGGAAGTTCTTACATGCACTTAGTTCATCATTATATAGAACTATAGTAATCTAGTTCAAATCATCTTTTAATCAAAGATCGTAAACAAGTCTGTGCTATATTATTATAAGTTTTAAAACCTATGTAAAGCTGAAGAGTAAGAAGAGGATCATGATTTTTAATTGCTGGAGACGGGTGATATTGTATTTTCCTTTACTGTGACGGCCGTCCGTTTTATGGGAACCTCTTTTTTCAACGATTTTTCGCCTCACTTGTTTATTTTTAACACTGTTTACTTTAAATTTTGAAAGCCTAATGTTTACGGATCCACGTCAGTATGACAATCGTTATTATCAATGATTCTTAAAATAGTGAGTGAATATCTAAAAAAAAATAAACGAAAACAGAACCAATCGGAAAATCAGTGAATCAAGACCTTAATATTGTGGAGGACAACATTTCTACCAAAAATAGTTTTCTTTTTTTCACAAAAGAGAGTTTTTTTTCTCTGTATGGCAACAATTTTAAATTTAAATTACATACTTTTAAGCTAACAAATAATGCCATAATTTTGTTTTCCCTACCTACATCGCAAAATATGTTTTTTTTTCTTCTCCTTCGAAGAAAAGTAATGCATTCTTCAAGAAAACTTATTCTCTCTTCTGGAGTTCATTTCAGACAGTTTCAAGCAACGCCATCTATCGGAATTGTCAAGATACAATCTCAAATTGATGCTTCAAATTTCTGAACTGGATAGAAGCTGAAATTAGAGATTGTCGGGATTGAGGTCAGTCTTATTGGATTGACCGTCGAGTATGTCAGTTTCGATTTCCCTGCTGAAGCGAAGGACATCGCATTGCTTTTTTTTTTCTGTTTAAAAAGAAAAGTTGAGTAAAATAGACAATGAAATGAATTTTTTTTGGCCATGCAATCTCCAATTCTTTTTTGTAAACTATTTCTTTACTTTTCTAAGGCATTTCCAAACGTTATAAAAGATTTTACCTAAAGAATTGGTTTTTTGGAAATAAAAAAAAAAACTTTCTTTTTTCCTGTGGATACATTTTCTGAGATCAAAGAGGAAGTCAAACTTCTAATTTCTTTATTCGAAAAGCAGTCTAGAAAGAGTTGAAAGAATATTATTAAAAACTTTCGATTACTATGCAAATAAAAACATATTATAAGATAACATTCAATTTTAGAGCCTCTGTTATATATTTTCCAAAATAAAAGAAATGTTGTTAATAGTTTTTAAGACGAGTTTTATCGTCAATTTCGTTTAAAACTTCAAGCGTAAATAATTTTTATTTTATTTCATAATGGGCGTCGAGCAACTGATCCAATTCTGAGTTTTGTAATTTTGAACCCAACCCAGGAACTCCTGGATCCTGTATTGGGATAAACTAGCAGTCGTGGAGGACTTTTGATGGAACTTTCGATGAAATCTCTATCTACTGAGCCAGCACAGCTAAAGCATAAATGTTTTTATCATTTATTTTCATAACCTTCGTTAAACTGTCAGCCCAGTTTTTTGGGTTTTCGATTAATAATGCTCAATAAAGCAGCCTTGTAATTTTGATCCCAATACAGAAGACAAGGGAACTCTTGGATCAAGTATTGAGAGAAATTTTGCCTTCGTGGAGGAAATTTTGGTGGAACTGACCCGCATTTACGTCACATGGAGAGGAAGACCACGAGAACATCCCACGGTTAGCCTGACAACAAGGGAACTCTAACCCATGATCTGTCTTTTTTTTTCTTTTCTCCAAGCTTTGAACATGTGCCTAGGTCATTATGGACCATTTACCATGTAGCCCAAGGCTTGGCTTATGGTCCGGCTCCACACCAGCCTAGGAACGAGCCCAGTCAGCACGAATTTATTAACAATTTAGATATTTACAAAGTCGCAATGTTTAAAAATATAAAAATTAAATATAATACAAGTTAATAACATATAATAAAAAAAAGAAAGAAAGAAGTATGAAAAGAAAAACAAAATAAACTTAAATGCCGTAAAAGTGACTAAAGTAGAAAATCTGTAAAATGGTTACGTATTGAATGGAAAATAAAAAAATAAATGTGAGAAAAGATAAATTTCGCCTAAAAGTTGAAATTGAAGTTGTAGTTGGCTTTAAGGCGTTGAAGTTCTGATAGGTAACAGGGACAAGTAGAGTGGGAGGCTTTATGGGTACAGTCATGTCGGGAATTCTGTTTATTCGAGTCCAAGCAGTTTATACATAAGTCCTCGGCAGAGTCGCATAGAAATAAACTGCGAAAAGGTAACCGGCGAGAACATGCCGGATTGCTAGCTAGAACCGACGGGGAGAGAGAGAGCAAGCTGTGAGGATGCGGCCAAGTTATATCCAAAACATACTGTGCGCATTTTACTGATTTCGCCCTTCACGCATATCTCCATTCAGGTATGAGGTTTACGTCAATTACCGGCTGCAAGCTACGTAGTCCAACGTCAGAGATTCGTAGTTCGGACTTTGCATTTCAGACCGCAACGCCACAGGTTAAGTTTAATTTTCAATTTTGCATTTTTTTCTAAATATGGGATAAAAAGAACTATATTACTGAAAACCAGAATTTCTGGTAAACCGTTACCAAATGAATGGTTTAAATACCATATATTTCGGTTTTTGCTCTCCAGAATTATGGCTTTTTATCAAAATTGTCATTTCAATACTGTAATTTTACCATATTTTTTTATGGGTGGAAACAGGAATTGAAAGACGATTTTTAGAATTTCCTTTAAATTGCATAATTCAAATACACCTGCATTTAAATTTAATTACATCTGCCTTCATCTACGATAAGTGGGAGAAAATTTATAGCGTTTCTGTTTTTCCCTCGGGGAAACATTTATTTTCACTGCCTCCCCAATGTCTATACCTTTTTGTTTATATGTTTGATAACAATTTTAAAAATACATAATAAGAGCAGTCTTGAGGGAAGACCCTGTTTATCCATAATATTGATAGTTAATAGTGTAAAAAAATGCTGGAAATCGTTGAAACGTGATATGCGATGAATAGAAACAAAATCGAAAGCTAAAGAATTATTTTGTGTAATGAATAAATAATTTTCCTTTTTTAGAACACTATATTCTAATTTTGACTCTAACTGTCCCCACTACAAAATCGCAAAATACCTCCGTGCTTACGCAACATATTTTTTTCACTGAAATTATTCCCTCTTTAAATATTTTTGAAATTTGCATAGTTTTTTTTCATCAAAGAGAGCCTTTTTGCAAGTAAAAAAAATAAACATATTGCATAGTATTAAAAATTTCGAAGTCTTAAGAATATTTAGAAAAAGATTACAAAAATTTTTAATTGCAATTTTACTTCTGATTTAAACAAACGTCTCTTATTCTGAAAATATATATATATATATATATATATATATATATATATATATATATATATATATATATATATATATATATATATATATATATATATATATATATATATATATATATATATATATATATATATATATATATATATATATATATATATATAATTATACGAAAGGTGATTTTTCGTCTTATAAATCAAACATTAAATGAAACGAGTCACAAAACCAAAAGGCGAACTGCGTAGAATTCTTTTGCTTCTCCTCACTTACACACCAACTCAATAAGTATTAATGTTCAAAAAAATATCTTAAATAAAATTCAAATGCCAGGAAAATTTTATAAATTGGAGAAAAAAGTAAGACAGAAATCAAAAAATGTAACTTAAAAATAATCTTTGCTTAAAATATCTGAAGTAAAATAGTGCGTAACACAGAAAATCACTTTTAAATAAGGTCCTATTTTTGCAAACAAAAATAGAAATACTTACTTATAACTTCTCTTTACCCATCTGGCAGCTATTTTTCATTTCTCAGTTGTCGTGAAACATGAATTTTTACTTACCACGAAGTTGGAAAATATATTTATCTTTGAATCATTTTTTTAAAGGAAAAAATATAATCAAAGTTGAGAATTAAAGTAATCTATCAAGCAATACTCAACTAAATTGAAAAAAAAAATTACTTTATAAAGAAATAGATTACAACTTACTTTTTTGACTCTAAAAGATGTCAAAATTTGCATTGTATTTGATAGAGTTTTAAATAAATATGTTTTGGTATTTCTTGTAACTTACTATCAAATTTTAGGAGAAAGTTTTCGGACTTCTTACCTAACATTCAGACTAAAGAAATTCAAAACATATGTATTATTTTTATATAACAATTAAAGTTATGATAGTAAAACTAATATATTAAGCCATGTGCAAATCATTTGGAAAGTAAGGCAATTTAAATATTTAAAAAAAAGAGAAATTCATCGTAACTTACATTTTCATAACTAAAAGTTGAATAGTTATTTTTTTGTATTTGATTGTCATAAATAATGTTGCGTTTTTGTACAGCTTACTGTCGAAATAGCAGTGAATTTTTGAAATTATTTACACAAAAAGACTGAATACGTTCAAAATATATATTTATATTATATTATCGATGAGTTTTTAAAATTTGAACAAATGCGTGTTTGCGAAAATGGAGAAATTTCAAAATGAGTGTTTACGAATTAGATGGGTGTTACACAGCTCGAAATGTGTGTTTGCGAAAATGGAGAAAGCTCAAAATGGGTGTTAACGTATTAAATGGGTGTTACACAGCTCGAAATACGTGTTTAAAAAGTGGACATAATGAAAAATGTGTGTGTAAGTATTTTTAAAATTCCTCTTAAAATTGAGGTTAAAAAACGTATGAGTATCAAGGATCAAGAATTAATATTTATACAGAAACAAAAGCGCTGTCAGTATATGGGGAATCTTTTTTGAATAAATTGGGACTAAAATCATGTAAGCAGCATAGTTAAAAACTGGCTTAATAATAATTTGATATAAATATTATATTTACTCTATTTCTTACTTATATTTTTACACTAATATACTTTTTACTTCATTCCTGACGAGAATTCAAAAATATTTGGTATGGTAAAGAGTATAGCAGATATTATGAAAATAATGGTAGAGATTACAGAACTTCTAAGGCATTTTAACACTGATAAATTAAAATTTTCTTTTAAATTGACTCGATTTGCTCTCCTTATGCAATATTTGCCCATAAAACTATAAAACCATGCAAACATATTCAAGACCATAGATATTTTACATGATAAAACTTTTTCAGAAACAATTTCTAGATCTCGGTAATCAATGATTATAATATGGCTCTTGTCCGATTTTTTATTATTTTTTATTATTTAGTAACTAGAATTTTTAATTTATTCAAAGCATATTCTTTGAAGAAACTTATTAATATTAGACAAGTACTTTTTAGTGTGCTAAGAGTTTACTAAAGGATTTTTATTTACATTTTCTGAATTCTCGAAATCTTTTTAAGAGAGTTACCTTTGACAAAAAAAAACTAAAATTGACATTTGAAACCAGATATTTTTTAAGTGTATTATCTAAGCAAAACTTTTAAGATTTCAGCTCAAAAAGGGATAAATAAAAAAGTAAATATTTGCAAAGGGAAAAATTATTATCGTCAACTTTGAAAACCAATGGATTTTGTACCCTGAGGGGGATATCTTAAATATTTAAAGAGATAATTATCTTCTTTTCAAAACTTTAAAAAAAAAGTATTTAGCGGTAAAATTTTTCTCATGTTTCTTTTTACGCTTATTACTTGTTGGTGAGATACAGAAATACATTTTTATTTGCTACGCCTTCTTTTATGCATTATTTTCCTCAAGTATTTGAAATTATTTTTTCTTTTCTTGATTAAACTCTTTTTGAAGAAGTAAATGGAAACTGTTTAAGAAAATAAGGTTATATATTTTACTGTTTCTCCATTTTTTCTTCTAATTAATAAGCAAGTATAACTTTCATAGTATATCAAATTTCAAGAAAAAAATGTATTTTCAGAATTTTAAAAAAGTACAAACATTTTAATGTCAGTAAAAGGCAAAAAGTAGCATAAAAATACAAATACATCATATTGAAATCGCTAAGAATTACATACAAGTTCTGATACATCACTGGAGTATCACCATCAATACTAAGAGCAATACATGTAAGATACTGCTTTAGTGCAATTTTTATTTTGCACTTTTATCTTGCACGACACTTCAGTATAGCATATCAACTTGTATGCTGTTTCGGACATTTTATTATTATATTTGTTTCGATTTTTATGCTGGCCTTCAAAGAAACTTTTTATGCTGTTAGTTTCAATTTTGCTGTAGTTTCAATTCAACTTTTTGTCAATCAATAATTTATACTTTTTTCTTAAAACAATAGTTATTGTTTTAAGAAACAATAGTAAATAATAATTTAGTACCAATTTTTGTTAAAGCTAAAGAATCTTTTTTTAAAATGAAGTAACAACTAGTTTTATTTATTCTTTTTTCTTGGCAGAATTTAACCAATTGAATAAAACTATTAAATTGGTTACTCATTATAATTTTCTAGCAAACTAATTTAATACTCAAATGAAAATTATACATTTTTTCATCAAATACAATTTATAGATATATTATTCAAATATAAATTTGATTTTTTATCCCAATACATGTTAAATATTTACTATACAAATATATGTTATAGATTTATTATTCAAAAACAAATTAAATATTCATTATTAAAATACAAATCATAGATTAAAGTAAATATTATCTTTATTATTCAAATATAAATTAGGTATTTATGATACAAATATAAATTATAAATTTATCGTTCGACTATAAATCAGATTTACTCAAACCCAAATTATTAATGAACTACAAATATGCAAATTATCACCTAGCTGCTTTAAACATAAACAATGAGAATTTTATATGCTGGTATTAGTCTGCTTTTTATTATAGTTTAGGTAATGAAATTTATTGCTGATGTAAATGTTTACTTTTATTCTTAATCTTCTATTTAAATTTTTTTAAAGGAAAAACATTTTTTCTTTAACTATTTCCTTCAATTCTTCTTAATCCTGGCAATTTCACGAAGATAAAATCAACGATTCTTAGTAAGGAATAATAAAACATTGATGTCTTTATTTGTCTCACTTAACTGATTCTATTTTGTAATTAGTATTATTCAAACTTGACAAGGAGATATCTTTCAGCTATTTTTAATTTTATTCGCAAACTTTGAAAAAACGGTATCATTACATGATGCTTAAATAACGGAAACAGTAACTTCTATCATTATAAAGACAAAATACTTTGAGAGAACTAAATTAAATTTTTAAGCCTTGCATAGATAAAATATTCCGTTTGTCTGTTTAACTAATGTTAGTTATAATTATTATGTCCAATCCAATGCTTAATCAATATCGAAAAAAACAAAATGAATAAATAGATTAGATTATTTTCTTAATCTTTTATTGACTACTTCTACGTTCGAAAAATAACTATAACTGCTGTGATTCTGATCTTTATTAAAAGAAAAAATGACGTTAAGTTATATTTTTTAAAAATGAAAAGTAAAAATGGTATAATTTCAGATAAAAAGTGCTCGCATATTAATTTTAAATGTCATTGGCTGTTGTTCATAGGTAAATAGGTGATGAACGCTTTGAACATGATAAACATTTTAATCAACACTCTAACAGTTTAAATATATAACCTTACACATATTCCATAATTTTAAGAATTTAATACTGTGCTTGGAAATGATTTTCAGCAAATGTTTTTCATTCTAATTTTTAATTTAGAAAACTGAGAAAATAGTGTAATAATTTTTCAAGGAAAGAACACCATTTTGAAATGTTCACAACATGTGCTTTGCCTTTTCTTTTTTGACACTAGCCTCACTAATTCCTCACTATTCCTGCACTAATTTCTATCACTAATTCCTGCCAAAAAATGTTCGGAAATCCCTGCCGAAGAGGGACGAAATTCCCTGCCAAATAGTGTTCGGTAATCCTTGCCATTTGATCTATAATTACTATGCACTAATTACTTTTTAAATATTTAACTTTAAACCCAGTTTTCTGTCCTACACTCTTCAACTTTTTTTCTCATTATTCAGGGGCCTACAAAAGTTCAAAATTTTTACTTGGCAGGAATATCTTTCTGAATTTTAAGTAATGAATAGCATCAGATCGCTTCAATTTTATGAAAATGTATAACATTAAATCGGGACGGCGGTTGATTGCTTACGCTTCGTGCTATTAAGCCACAAGCCCAGGGAAGGGTTTACTCAGCTTTTCATCCCTTCAGTGTATCTATAAAATGAGTACCAAGTATGCTTGTGGCTAAACACGAATGATTAAGAAATCAGGAAAAATCCCTAAAAAAGATAGTATACATAAACTGGAGTTTAAAATATAGATGGCGTCACGAAAAAACAGGTGGTATCATATATTGGTACATTTAGCAAACTTTCATTATGGATAGTCTGCCCTAAAAGGTATCGATAACTGCTTAACCAGACTTCAATGGAGCAGCGGTTTTTCTAAAAGATAACATTTAAACCATGACCATAAATTAACCGAAAAAAACCCAATCAAAACCATAAATTAACGAAAGAACCACAAATAAAAATCTCATTATCATTTGAAAATTAATGTAATTTTTATTCTAGTACTAAAACCAGAGGCGTAATAAAATTTAAGGATTAAATTACAATATTTTTGTCTCCAAATCAATGTGCAGTCAAGAAATAATGAAAAATCTTTACTTGAACTTTCCTTTTATAAAATAACATCTAGATATAGTTGCAAGCTAAACTCAATTAACAATGACAAAATTCATGTTTTACTTTAAAATTACTCAGTAAAGTTCTAAGTTAATGTACAATCTAATTTTAATATTTGAGTTTAGACAGATTTTCAAAATATCACTTAAAGTTGAACTTAAAGTTTTGAGTATTACTCTGTTAAATAATCTGGTAATGCATTGCAAAAAAGCTGCTATTAAAGGGGTCTAGGTGAATTCGACGTAATATAGAAACAAGATGTACTTCTTAGACTTTCCGTAAGCTTCTGCAAAATTTTACTTAAGATTCTGATTTTTTTTTCTTCTGGAATATAACCTTATCATAGACATTACATTTAAATGCAAACACTTTTGTGAAACAGAAGTAAAAAGTTTTATAATTTAATTTTGTTTCGAGTTCATATTCCTAGGAAAGAAATGGTAAGAGGTCTGAGGCCCAAGTTAACAGGGAAAAATCATTTTTATTGACTCGAAAAGACTTAACAGGTGCACTTTTCATTAAAATTGTAGCTAAAAAAATTGATTTATTAAAAAAAACTTTTAATTAAATAATCAATCGTTCGGAATTTTATAAAAAAGACTTTGACAAAGAAAAAAATATTTAACAATATTCAAGTGATTGCATGAATTTTTGCAACTACTTTAATCAAACTAATTAACAAGTTTTAACTTGTAATTTAATTAGAAATTGAGCAATCTCACTAACCAGGAGGAAAATTTCATATGTAAAAAACTGATTTAAAGTCTTAAAGTGATCTTCTTTCATAAACTTAAAGAAAAACACTAGAGTTAACGATGATTACAGTTCAGAAAATGAATGTGTTTGACTAATGTGTGGTTGATGGATGTGTTTGATGACGATCGACTAATTGGAAGAAAATTAATTAAAAAAGATGCTTACATGCTTAAGCCTTTAAAGAGCCCTCGATGACACCATAGAGCACACGCATTCCTATTGCGCCGTATTTAAGCTCATATTTCCAAGTCACTTCATTTTTCAAAGTGAATAACATTGATTGTTGTTGTTGTTAATTTACGTCGCACTAGAGCTGCACAATGGGCTATTGGCGACGGTCTGGGAAACATCCCGGAGGATGATCCGAAGACATGCCATCACAATTTTGATCCTCTGCAGAGGGGGTGACGCCTCCGCTTCGGTAGCCCGACGACCTGCACGCGAAGTCGAGCACTTTACGGTAGCACAGTTTAACGAGAATAACATTGATAAATTTTATTTTATAACCGTCGTTGAACAGCCGACCCAATTTTTCGTCCTTACGATTTCTAAAGTTGTTCAACTCCGTAGCCTAGTAATTTTGAACACAATACAAATGACAAGGAAACTTTTGGATCAAGTATTGGGAGAAATTTGCCCCCGTGGAGAACTTTTTCATGGAACTTACCCGCATTTGCGTTTCATGGAGAGGAAAACCACGAAAGCCTCCCGAAATTTGTCTAACGGCAAGGGGACTCTAACCCATGATCCGTCTACTACTGAGGATATTTTACGTCAGCACTGTGGCTGCTGCAAGCCCGGTGCGGAATTCGTATCAACCAGTCATCGCTAAGATTCGAACCCGGTTCACCTCATTGGAAGGAGAAAGATCTATCCCCTGAGCCACCACGACTCCATAATTAATTAGTTGAACTCAATTATTGGAGGGCCGAGATAACCTGATCTCCGAATCATCCTCAGGCCATCAGGCCAATATCCTATTGCTCTGCCTCTAGTGCGACGCAAACAAAAGTACCGAACCATACCGAACTCAGTTATTGATAAATTGAGTAACAATATATGAAACTACATAATTATCAATGGGAGTTCTGAAGAGCCATACGGGAATTGATCTTCTAACAATCACTATTGAGCGTAGCAAGCCCGCAGTGAACTAATTGTAAAGACACGGTTCCCAGTAGAACACGGAAGTCAAGCATCACTGGTTGCGGTCAGTAGGCGGATGGGTGACCTCTTTGATCAGCCTGTGTAGGGACCGAGAGTGAGCGGTATCGGTCTTCGTTCAACTGTTCTACCGTAAAGTGCTAGACTTTGCACGCAGTTCTAGGGCTACCAGAGCAAAAGAGTCATCCCCTCTGCTGAGGATCAAAATTGCGCTGGCAGGTTCTCGGATCATCCTCAGGATTGTTTCCCAGATCGTCGCCAATTGCCCATCGTCCAGCTTTAGTGCGACGTAAATAAAGTACCCACCTGCCTGTTGAGCTTAGCAGCGTCTTGATATTTCCTTCAATCATCTCACCGTGTTATTTACTGCCATTTGTACTTTCCTTTGTGTTGACGAAGTTTCGCATGGGAGTCTTGAATTAAGCATACAATGTGTAAGTAAGGAGTCTCCCTGATCAAGGTCGTATTATCCTTTCACCAAACGCTCTCATTCATGGAGATAACGGGTTCGAATCAAAGCTTGAACCTGGGTATATCTTTGTGATATCCTCCTCTTGTTCGTGCTATCAGTTTATTCAATTTACGAGAATTTTTAAGCCTTTGTAATGAGTTACGAAGCCTAATACATACGTGCGTGAATAAATAATTAATATAATATGATTTACTATTTATCATTATCCTACTACTAGCTGGATACCCGTTCTTCTTACGAAGTGAATAATAAAGGAAAATAATCAATAAATCTCTACTGAACAGCACTACGAAATCATACTAAAAACTGAAAGGCATACACTGACACAACTAATAAGGCTGAAATAATTGCAATTATTTATTTGCTTATGATTTTTTGCTGCTTTTTCCGGTAGCTTTACGTTGTTAAACTAAGCAAATCACGTTTTTTCATCTCATCAGAAAAAATATTTACTGTATTCAGTATCACCATCATGGTTCAAAATTTACCACAGACGAGCATTTTCGCCGGGTCACGTTCGTTTCAGCGACAATCAATTCATCGACACCACTTTGTCCATCAGGTCATTGCGTCGACAGGGTCATTTTGTCAGCTGGGTATTTTATCGATTAGGTTATTTCGTCGACAAAATCCTTCCGTCGATCGGGTCATCTTGTCAACAAAGTCGTTTCGATTCATCACACGATCATTTCATCATGTTATATTAATATTTTCATAACTTTCTAAGTCCTATCCCAACAAGCACACAACTTTTGGGCTAGTGAAGGGACAATGCCGGCTCACCTAAAGTGCCATTACGGCGGGCTTTTCATTGCCGTATCGGTTCCGTTAATAAAGTGAAATCTGGGCCAGAATGAGGGCCAGTGCATGGCATTTCAGGCAAACTTCTGGCAATCGTTGAAGGACCGGGACTATTTTGTTGCCTCTGGATTGCTTTGCCATTTTTGCCTGTTAAATACCGGGGAAATTTTTTTTCTTCACAGAATAAAGAGAAAATTGCCGTAAAGGCTTTTATTGAACCTTTATGATGTCTTTTTTGCCTTTTTATCAAAAGCTGAATACGTTCACTGGCATACGTCGTTGCCTCGCTTGCCGTTAAGGCACCTTAACTGTAGACTGATTAGAAAACGTCTATGCCGTTTTCGCCCATATCGCACCTTTATTTCAGGTGTTTAGGCGAACTTCTTTGCCTTATTTACCAATACACCACCCTTAACTCACCTCAAACTCGGTTCAATAGAGTTTTAATGGCGTCCTTGCCGGTATCACACCTTTATTTCAGATGCTTAGGCGAACTTCTTTGCCTTATTTGCTGATAAACCACCCTTAACTCACCTCCCACTTGGTTCAATAGAAAACTTTAATGCCGTCCTTGCCGGTATCACACCTTTATTTTAGGTGTCTCGGCATTTTTTTTATTTTTTATTATTAGAACTTAGCTTTTAATTTCAAAGGCTTCTTGCTGCATTTTGTTACAATTCTTATTTAGGGAACATAAATTGTCACGAGTGTGTGTTCTACTCGGCTGATATCAGTGATAGTAATTTATTGATTCTTAGCTTTTTATATTGTAATATAACAACAACTGTCATTACATGCATACTGTTTTATGAAAATATAAAAAACAAAATGGTGTAAAACAATTATTTAATTTATAACCAAATGTCCAATGAATCTTCGTACAATAAAATAGACTTTTTTTTATTTCATTTTAAACAATTATAAGCGCTATCATTTAAAGTAGAAGCATATAAAAAAAAAATCTTTTTGAATTGAGTATTTAAATTTTTTAAGCATTTTGAGATAGAGGAAATTAAGTACAAATTTTTATTCTAAAATAAAACACAATGCAACTCAATAAATAAGTTATTTAAGTTTTTAAAATAATGCTTATATATTTAAAACCTACATCTAGCTTTTATTGATAGAAACTTACACACAAAAGTTTATTTATCCTATAATTTTGTGTATATTCATCAAGTCATTAATTTTATTAAATATTAGATAAACAGTATATATCATAAATAGTTTTTTCAAAAAAAAATATTTTGTACTAGTAAATAATACACCATTTTAGTAATTTTAAATATATAAAAGCAGGAATTTTAACAACAATAAAGCTTAAAATAAACCATGAAGGAGTTTTATTTCCTTGTAACAAATCAATACATCTGTATACACTATTTACATATGGACAAATATATTTTCTTTATCCCATTCCAGAAGCTTTATTTCAATGAGCCTTTTTCCTGCAAAAAATAAAGCAATTTATTTTACTATAGATATATTAAATGTTCACAGAAAAAAAAATATCATTGATTTAAATCAACTAATTTTTTAAAAGCCATGGATTAAGACAAGCTGATTATTTTTACAAAAAATTATTAATTTAATTATAAAAATATGATATTGAATTTAGTTAATAAATATGCATTCTTTAGGTTGCATTTAAAAAAAACAACTAAGATCTGATTTCAGAGATAATGATAGTATTTCACTAAGAAATAATAAAAGAGATATGTATGTAAATTATTATAGTCATACATCCCTTTAATGATTATACTTAAGAAAAGTATTGATTTAAAGAAATAGATTTGAAAAAAATCAATTACTTAAATAAACTTATCATTTAACTATTATAATTATAAATACTTTTTATACTATGTAACTAATAAAAACATTATTTATAGTATGTTTAATTCAAGTCTTTTTTTTTTCATTAATAAGGTTATTTACTAAGAAATGGTGAAAGGGATATGCAAGCAAATTATTATTTTTTAAAATAGATCAACTGCCAAACATATTAAAATTATTCACATTTCATTTTTTAATTATTTAAATGCAGTTCATATATATGTAGCTCATAGATATCAAGACTTATTCTACCCAAAGTAATTTTAAAAAGTTTTTTCAGCAATGCAATCTGATCTAAACTAATTTAATCTGCTTTAGATATCTAATTGAAAAATAGTATCACAAACTTTAACATTCATTAGCAAATTGAGAATGAAAAACATAATTATAATTCTATTTATTCAATTAGTTTTGTAATAATTAAATAATTTTAACCATCTTAGTTAGAAATGTTAACTATTGTAGCTATAATAATATTTTAAAGTAATGTTAAGTGTAATGAAAACAATTCATTCAATGTTTTGAATGGTAAACGTAGAAAAAAAAATTTTTTTTTAAATGATTTTCTTAAACCCAACAATTTATTAACAATATTCATGTTATATTTAATTTTATTTAATGCGACATTATATTAATAACCAAATTGCTGGTACATTATACATTTATCAGTTAACTGTAAAAAAAAATTAACAAAAAAGTATAATTTGCTCTAAATATAAATTTTTAATTCCAGAAACAAAGCTTGAATAATTTTTTTAATTCTATTAATGAGCGATTCGTAACAGTTTGAGATTGATAACTAGGAAATGTTAATAGTACTTCTGTAACCAGTATCAATTATTTAATATTATTTCATACCAATATTTATTTAAAATCTGCAATTAAATTCGTGACATCCTTAATAAATTACTTTTAAGTGGAGTTTCAATTATTTTGAAAGGAAGGCAAAGTAAATATATGTGTCTTGGCATTTATATATATATATATGTATATGTATATATATATATATTACATCAGAAATACAAATCTTTTGATTATTCAAACTGATAGTTTTAGGAACTGCATTAGTATTTGTAGAATATGTGATGTTCTGAACACAGACATTGTCAGAAATCAGAGCAAAAAGCTAAAAAAACATGAGAATAAAGTTGTTTTTTTTTCTTTATCAGGAATTCAGAAATTTCAGGACTATGAACTCGGATATTATTTAACTTATTAAATAAACTATTATGCTGAAATAAATGGAGAGAAAATTTATACTTTATTATTAAACTATTAGTATAAAAACTTACTTTTATTATATCTTTCCTTATCAATTTTGTATCTTTTTTATAAAATAATTATAATGCACCATATAAGAAAACACTTTTTAATTATCATTCATATAAAATATATATGATATATTGCCTTAAATATATAAAAATTTATATTATGTTAATGGATTAAAAAATAATTATGTTCCATGAAATTTAATTACATACTAATATCATAAATTATACGCATCTAAATAATAACATTAATTAAACAATATTGAAATATAGCATTTCTATATTACGGGCAAGCAAGGTAGAGAATCATTCTTTATGGTATCACTAAAATCAAATTTAAATGCTGAATGTTTATTTTGCTTGCTAAATAAAGCTGCATACTTAAATATTTAGTTCTTTCCTTTTTTATTAGATATTTTGTTAATATATTTAAAGAAAAGAGTGGATATTTTTAGTTGTTTATTGAAAATATTAATTAATAGTTAAAGGAATAGTTAATTGCTATGAAAGACCTTGAATTGGCTCGGTTAATTTCAATTGGCTTAAAATAATGTCCCACAAATTGTTTTAAAAAAACACAAAACCCCCAGTTTAAACAAAAAAAACTGGTTTCTTTTCAACCATATGGTAACCTAAGGTAAAATATAAATTTATTTCTTACCATCCTTTTTGTTGATTTTTAAATTTTGAGTTTTATCTTCATTGTTGATCTTCCATCCTGACTCCCTATGAAAGAAAAAAAAAAACTATAATTAGAATATGATAGTTGTAAAATTAGTTAAAACAAAAACAACAAAATCGAAACATTAAAAAAAAAAAACTGTTTCTAAAATCATGTATGAAGATTAATGTAAATATTTTTATTTCAGTTATGGAATATGACAATAAGTTCATTGTTTATCATTTATCTTGTTTATACTCTAAGCATGTGGTGTGTTAGAGGAACTAAATGTGAATTGGTAAATTCAATAAAACTTAGCACGAGCTTGTAGGGGAATACTTTTAGCCTTTCAGCCCAAATTTAATGTGGACAAAGTTTTTAATTTTTTTCATGTATTTTTTTTAAGTAAAAAATATTTGCTAAAATAATTGCTTTAATACGAATATTATATGCTGGTGAAACTTATGGAAAAATGAAATGTTATATAATATTATCATTTCAAATAAAATAACGAAAAATATTTCGTTATTCATTCATAACTTTACGTAGTTATTTTAACAGTAAAAATAATTTCTTTTAAAATTTTGTTTTCTAACTAGTAATTAAAAAAATAGAATGATAAAAAAATGTTATAACAGGCATGAAAACAGAGAAAACAAATACTAAAATATCGTAATGATATAAAATTGTCAGCACATCTTTTCACCTAATTTATACATTCATAAAGTGCATTTTTTATTTATTACGAAACCTTATTAAGAAATTATTAAATAAGAATATTGCAAAAATATAAATATAAAAGCTTATATGAGTAATAAAAACACTTGTTATTAATAAAGACTGTGTTAGAGAAATACATAAAGTGAACTTAATTTTGATAAGCACAATAATTATTAATTAAAAAAATCAAAATTCTTTTGCAAATCAAAAATATGTGATTTAATTGAAAAAAATATTAATATTTAATGTTTCACTATGTTCTTACCTTATTTTGCTGTTGATCGCTGGATTAGCATTTCTTGGATCGTTCGCCCTGTCTTTCCATAAA
The DNA here is from genome assembly GCF_982258835.1 of Parasteatoda tepidariorum. Taxonomy (NCBI): domain Eukaryota; kingdom Metazoa; phylum Arthropoda; class Arachnida; order Araneae; family Theridiidae; genus Parasteatoda; species Parasteatoda tepidariorum. The sequence goes on from NC_141760.1 coordinate 99,355,313, forward strand.
AGAAAAGGAATAAATTAGAGTATGATCGTCATAAAAACAGTTAAAAATCAACAAAATCAAAACTGTTTCTAACTAATTAAATTTTATAATTTTTGTTAAAAACAATTTTTTGATTTAAATGAAATTAATTTTGATTTAAAGGAAAGAGAAGGATCATATATTAAAATTACAGCGAATATTTATATTTTTGGTAACTGACGATAAGTTGAATGTTTACCAAATTTTACCTTACCAAATTTTCTCTTAAAATTTTTTTGATTCTAATTTAGAAAAAGAACTAGTCTTTTAGCCAATTAGAATTAAAATAAATAGATAAATTAGAATTAAAATAAATAGACAAATTCTAAATAAAGCTTTTGTTAGTTAGGGCTCCCTCTCAATTTTAAAAATAAAATTTCCTGAATTTTTGAGGAATAGTTTCCAACAATTTTTAGATTATATATTTCCACTACACAGTTATCATCATAAATTTTAATTAAACAGTTAATAAAAATTCTTTTTTGTAGAAAATGTATACACTTTCTTAAACACAAAATTGTCAAAGGTGAAGGCTGAACAGGTATATTTTAGAATTAACAACCATTTAAAAACTCAAAATAGTAAATTAAGAAGAAGATAAATTACATGAGATAAATTATAGATTTTGCACAATAACTGGAAAAAAAGAATTAGTAATCGTCTTTATAGCATTGAGGACCAACAATATTTAATACAAAAAGCTTTATTTCATGAAAAAAAATATTATACAGAAAATATTATTATACTTATGAATAAATTTTAAAAATAATAACCATGAAATAATATTCTAATTTCTATTCAAAAAAATTGAATAATTTTATAACGAATTAATTCATTTTAAAACAAATTTAATCGTAAAATTAAACTTAATATAAAGATTTGAAATGTTCTTATACCTCTACAGCAATTCATTAAATGCAAAAGAAGTATAAAAACAACAAAATAAAAATTAGAAATACTGTCCTTCTATTTAATATGTCATTTTGTTATTTATTTATTTAGAACAAAGAATATATTATATTGAGTATCAAAACAAATATTTAAATTGTTTAAAAATATATTCTGAAAATACTCAAAAAAACTTTAAAAGTGGAAGTGTTTAGTGGAACAATTTTTACATGTTTACCAACGTTATTATTATTTTTTTTAATTTAAAAAAGTCAAAGCAGAAAAATATCAAAATTAAAGTATAATTTAAATATAAAGTAACTAATTAGAGATGAGAAAATTTAAACTCTTACTATTTATTTATTTATTTTATGGTGGTTCAAAAAATATTTCTTCTTATATCTAATCAAAATTATTATTTGAAACAATAAGTGACACCCGCGGTTTAGATAATTCAAATAATGTTTTTTAACAATCCTTCAGAGAAAAAATATGGCTACCGAAATGAAGTAAATTATTAAATTAATCAATGCTTCCGAAAAATGAAAGAAGCATTTTTAATTAATGCATAAGAAATCATAAATTTTTCTTTTATTAGATAGAGTTAATTGAACTTTTATTTATTAAAAAAATCGTCTAATTCATTTTAAAACTAAACTAGCAGCTTAAACTAAACAACAGGAAAGCATAAGATAAAATAGCCAACTGAAGTATTATAGTTATAAAACATAATTTCTAAAAACTTAGCAAATAAAATCAAAGCGAATTAAACTAATTTTAAAAAGCTATTTAATAAATAAGTTAAAAAATTTTTTAAATTACATGAACTAAAGAGAAAAAACTTGTTACTTACTTGCTCTCAAGTGGCGCCATTTCTATTTTTCGAAGAAAGAAGAAAACTAGGGGCTACCTTTAGAAACTAGGGGCTACGTTTATCTCCTTCTTTTTACACCCTTTTCGCCAAATGAATCTTTTAGCTTGTTCTATACAAGTAATCAACGACCACCTACTGAGCAGCTTTTCCGTACTTGAAAGGAATGTTTCTTAGAATTGGGGGTAGGGGACAAAATGTGCTTCCCCACATTCTTTTTAGTTCAAGGACTTCAAACATACTTATCTGGTGATTTCAAACCGTAATGAATATCTATTTTGAATTCTTAAAGACAATTTCTGGTCCTCATAATAAAAAATTAATCTGCACTAAAATATTTTATTAACTATTAGCGATAAGCAAGCTTACTAAATTAAAAAATTATTGAAGTCAAAATTCATTTGAGTACTTTTCGTAAGAAAAATTTTTAATACATATAAACTGGGAAATAATGCTTACATATATATTTTGATTTGCGGAGTAGTAAATTAGAATATCGTTTCTTTATAATGAACAGTAAAGATTCCATAATTAAGGACGTTTAAGTAAATAAACCATTTTTTAGGTTTCATCAGCTTTTTAACAATTTTAGTACATAAAAACACGTTCTACTTTTATGAAATATTTTTTATAAATAATTAAATAACTTTAATTGGGCAAATTTATTTACATTAGCAAACTGGCTGTGTAAAATATAATATTAGCACTACAAAATTATAAATTTTTAAAAAAATATATATATATTTTCGTCTAAAAGTCTTTATAAATCACTCCCCGAGTTAAGAATTTTTTTGTTTTTGTTTATGAATGAATGCATGACGACTGGTTTTTTTTATATCATTCAATTACATTACTAAAAAATAATTATATTTTTGGTTGAAAGCTAATGATCAGAAAGATTTAAAATCCTAAATAACCAACTGCAACAAATTCATTACCTTGGATACTTAAAGCAAAAATTTGAGGTTACTTTATTTTTCTACTAAATACTTACTTCTTTTAACTATCTTTATAAGGATAATGATGTTCTTTTAACTTTCTTACAGATGATATTCATACGATGAAATTCTATTTAGCTATGCATATTTATACTTTCTATGGCATTAAAATTCAGGATTTTTAAATTCTTTAACATAAAAATCGTAACTTTAACTTTAAAACTTTATTTTATTTACGTTTAAGCAACAACATTGATTTTAGAAATCCATTATTAGTTTTCAAACAGTTTTATTTAGTTTATATTTTAAATTTATACTTTGAAACACACTTATATACACGCAGTTGAAGTAACATCAGTTTTTATTTTGCTATTATTTGCATAGCTATAACACATGAAAAACGTTATTTTTTATTTTATCATTTGAAACTTTAAATATTTCATTAAATGCATAGTTAAAAATTACCTGTCTATTTTTTGTTTAAAAATCATTTCATTTATACAAAAATAAAAAATAGCAGGCTTTACCCTTTTCTTACTCCGCTCACTCCCGTAATTGCTTATCGTTCATTCATCATTGATTTTTTTTCTTTATATATACTTCCTTAAGCTGCAATATTTTTCACTTTTCGCAAAACACATAACATTTTATTTTCAAAATATACAAGTATTGCAGCTTTATGTAAGAACATTTTGCTAAGCATAATGAAATAAAGGATTTAATAAATTTGAAAAATAATTATCTGTACTTGAAAGAAAAAAAAAACTTAAGGAATTTAGATTGTGTAACTCAACTGGAAAAAAAAAATGAGAAGTAATACTACTCGTTAACAAGACTTATTGAAGTTTAAACAGGGAACGGTTTTAGCGTTATTTATTAAGTTTATTGTTTTTAAAAATGTCAATATAATTATTAAGAGTGATATTAGGCAACAAACAAATCTCTCTCTCTGGCTGTCTTTCGCTACTTTTTATTGACAACAACTTGAGCGCATGTTTATAAAATAAATTTTTTATGACAATGGATAAATAGTCAATGGTCAATATTTAAAGCAAAAAAACTTAAAGAAAGATATAACGAATGGGTATTTAAATTTCCAATTGCTTTCAAACATATTGGAATTTCAAAACAAAATTCTTGTTAAGTTCACACATAAATCCGCCCTTTCAGCAAATTAAATTTTAACCAAGTTACCTTTCAGCCAACTACGCGAAGAAAAAGTTTTTCTTAAATTACCGCATTCTATGATAATAACATTTTTTCAAAACAAAACCATAGCTCTGTTAATAAAACCAAGTATTTAAACCATTTATTTGGTAATTTTTTTGTTAAAATGATAGCAGTTAACCGGATACTCTAGCTTTCAAAATTATAGCTCTTTTAACCTCACATTTAGTAAAAAATATAAAACTGAATAGTAAATTTTTCTGAACAAATGGTTTTTATACAGTGCTCTAAACTATCATGGTAAAATTATAAAATTTTACCACGTTTTTCGCATTTCAACTCATATTATAAAATCTAAATTTTTTATTACTTTACCGAAAACATTACTAAACCACTTCGTTAAAAAATACTGAGCTTTTTGGTTTTTCCCTATAGCCGGAAATAAAGTAAGTTTTACAATATTTTGGTAGTTTTGATTAAATTTTCTTTTCTAGCAAACATATCAACCAATCGCAGTATTTTTTTATTAACAATTAGTGATTTTTAAGTTAACAATCGAAATCGAAATTTTCTCTACAACTCATCATGAGAACAATCACGTGAAAAGAAAAAGAAGAAGAAAAAAGGTGCGTAAAAGGCAATAATAAAATTGCAATTAATTTTCGAACATATTTGAATACCGGTATTAATTTCAAGATCAAAATTAGCCTTTACAGAGCGCACAATTTCTAATTAGTATTTGCATTTCTGTGTTCTACAAAGCAGCCAGTACAGTATTTTTTTACACCAGATTTTGCAGATAACAATTTCCAAACTAATTATAGAATAGTCATTTTCATTTTCATCGCACTCTCTGTTCATTTTTCTGTAATCCTTTGTAATTTTATTTTATAACTGTTGTTGAACAGCCAACCCGAATTTGATCTCATGGTTACCAGTGTTCAACTTTATATCATTGTAATTTTGAATCTAAACCAAGAAATAAGAGAACTCCTGTACAAAAGTATCGGGAACGAAATGCCTTCGTGGAGAACTTTTTCATGGTGAGATAAACCACGAAAACCTCCCGTGATTAGCAAGACGAAGATGGGACTCTAATAATCCACGATGCGTCTATCACTTGGAATATTTTATGTCAGCCGGGTACGAAATTCGTATCAACCAGCAATTCTTAAGATTCAAATCCTCAAAACTCATTAGTTGGCTAGCGTTCCTTCCCCTGAGCCTCCACCGCTTATCCTTCGTAATTTGAAACTTCTAAATCTTATACTTTTTGTACAGCAAAGCAAAATGTAAAGTTAAAATAAACACCCAAAAATAGCGGAGGGGACTTCGCTCCTTAGGACTTTTTTATTCAGAGGGAAATGTATTATAGTAAATATTTCTTTCAGGATTCGGCTCAATAATTTAGTAGTTTTCCTGCCACTGTTTATGAATTTTTTCATATAAAAATTAAATAAAAATACAATATATTGATAATTTTTTGCAGAATATTTTTCTAATTAAAAAGATGAAATCCAGTTTAGAAGTATCTGAGTTAACTCCTCAAAGTAAATATACTAAAAAATAGACATTTAAGTGCATGAATTATAACAGATCCAACATTTTACGCATTTGTGTCTAGTTGAATAGTACTAATTTTTGAAGTTGCGAAATAAGAAGACTTAACAATTTTATTACCATTAATTTTCTTCCTTTTTTTAATAATTTATTAATAGTGTCTAACTTGTGCTTGAAAAAAAATATTAAACATTTCTTTAATTAGTAAAACAAATTCTAACAAGAAATTTTAAAATAATCCTACTTAAAAGTTATTACTATAATGGGGAAAAAAATACTATGATGCTTCTTCAGAGTTTCATAACAGTTAAACTTCTGTTTGCGCATTTGTTTAAGAAATATAATGTGCTTACGTTGTAAAAAAAAACCAAGATATTCAAGAAATATCGCAGTGATGCATGAACACGAAGCTTATTACAAATTTATCAGATAAATTACTCAAATTTTTGAGGGTTCAAAGAATCTAATTTCTTGTTTTTTAATGTTCTTTTTTTACCTGCTCAAAAATATATATGTGTTTATATTTGAAGCATTTAAAGAAACTTGATTAATTTGTATCATGGCGTACTATAAACGTACTATATTATCTCAATAGTTGTGAAAGACTCAAATAGTCGTTCACCATGATTTAAATAATTTACAAACTTTCGACTGCTTAGATAAAGAGATGAAAGATAAAGAGAAGAACGAAAAATGATGTTGTGTAGTCTGAACATTTTAGCCAATTTAATAAATGAAATACGGTTAGAAGTTTCCACCTTAACTCATAAAAATTAGGACATTAAAAAATTAAAATGTATGAATTACAAAAGATCTAACTTTTATTGCATTTGTGTCCAGATGAGAGAAAAATTTGATTTTACTAATTTATGAAGATGCGAAATAAGAAGATTTAACAATTTCGTTACCGTTAATTTTTCGTTTATAGTTTTCTTTTTATATTTTAGCTTTCTTTATTAGTGCACGAACCACGAGATATAGCTAATTAAGTAAGCTACCGATTTATTATATCAATTGTTAAAATTAAGGAAGGTTGAAACTGATTTCTCGCTTTATAATGTTTTTTTTTCCTACAAACAAATATATCTGCTTATAATTTTAAAACACATGAATGAGAATGAATTTGATTTATTTGAATCATTTACAAACTCTTGACTGTTCAGATACAAGGGGTTTAAAAATCCAAAAAAGTGCAAAAAATTATGATGCTTAGTTGTACCCATAAATCATAAAAAGCGAGACTCTCTCCATTTTTAACAAGTTATATTACTAATCAAATAAGACTTTAATATTGAATCAAAAAATATTTTTAAAAAGTTAGAGTTTATTTATGTATTTATTTTTTTATTTACTTTTACAATTTCCCATATCCGGTTGAAAGATTTTTGTTAGATGCATAAGAAATAGAATTTTGATCTGTAAAAGATTTTTACTGTGTATTGCTTTTCGCAATCTATGAAATATGAGAATTTTGCGTTTTTCTGTTATACATTTGCTTATTTATTTTTTTAGAAAAAATAAATAGTTCAATTAAAAGCTTATTGCAAACAATTGAAAACAAAATTGGTTTTATGAAAATGTTAAATAATAATAATCATCAGCAATATAAGGAAATAAATAAAAACTGAAATTTTAGTGAAGAAAAAAAAAAAAAATTGGAAAAGTCTAAAGTTCCTCAAGAACTCTGACCCCCAACAGGGTGGGATGCGAGAAGCGCATAACCGGACGTCGTTAACTTCTCAATTTACCATACACTAACAAAGAGAGGAAAAGGATCTTATTTTGAAACAGCTACATTCCATTACTCGTCCCCCTCAAAGCAAACTGTAACTAATTCTAAAATAAAGGTCTTTACTTCTTTTTGCAACAAATATTTTAATATCATGAAGGGCACACAAATACATTTACAAACTCCTTTTTATTCCTGAAATTCTATTGCATAAAATTAATTGACCATTAAAATTCTTATGATTCTCTTTTTGATATAGACTTTACATTTAATATATACAGTAAAAAATCGCTAGTTCTTACCACGTACAAAAGTGCTTGCATTACAAACTACTAATTTTAGTGCAATAATTACCAATAATACAAATTATTATAATTTTATCGAAAACTATTTAAAACAGCACTAATTCGAGGAATTAATTATCATGATGGGTCGTGTAAAGAAGGGACAGTGAGTAAACTTTGTTTTTACGAAAATAATTCAAAATAATATTTTCATTTAATATCTGTCATAGTAGCGTAAAGATTAAAGTGTTAAAATTCTGAGTAGGAAACTAAACTCCTTTAATTTTCTATTAAGATATGTATACTGAACTGCTCTAAATTGATTTTATGGGGATATTTATTTGAGCTAAGTCAAATAAAGAATAAATAAGTTAATGCGGCAAAAGAATTACGCAGCGTAAATTACTCAACGTTATGTTGAATTACAAGTTCTTCAAAATAAATATTCTACAAAAAATATGCATATCAAATAAATTTTTTTTTTTTTTTTTACAAAATAAAGAGTAAAAATTTAACTTAACTATGTCGTATTTGTTAAACTTCTTTATTCTTACTATAATTGCGAAATTTATTATATTTAACTGTAAATAAACTAAGAATAAGTTACTAGATATCAGATATTATTTATATAAAATTTTATTGAAAGATTGGTTTGAACTGTTTTCTAAAAACAGAATCAATTCAAAAAAAGATTACTAAAATAAAAAATTAAAAAAAAGTATGTGTTATTAAGAGAAAGAATATACAATTACAATTTTATTCGTTAATAAAATGATTAATGGAAGTTACAGAATACTATTTGTTTAATAACATGAGAGAATTGTAATTGCACTATTCCAATCACTGGATACCCATTAATCATTTGTTTTTTTGGATAGATTTTTTTTAAGGTCGTCATTAATTACAGAAGGTGTCTAAATTAATTTTTGTCCTTTTGTCAGTCAATGGGCTAAATTGATTTTTAATTCCAGCCAATATACGTTTCGCAGAAAATTCTTTTCTTTCTTCAGTATTAATATTTATATAATAATTGCTGCCAAAAAGAAGAACAATAGTTGTGTATAAGTTAATTATAAAACGAATATAAAATTGCTTTAAAGTAATTTAATGTAACACTATTAAAATTACCCTCTGGTGAAAGTAAAAAGAAAAAGGTCAGTCTGTAAAACAATGAATTCCAAGAATTTCAAAAATTATCTTCTTTATTTTTAATTATATCATTTTGAGATGCTTTTTGATTTTCGAGATGCTATCATGATTTTTTTCATGACTCTTAGAATTCTTTACTTAAGATAATAGTGTTGAAGTTAATCTAATCGATTAAATTGGTCTAATCGAAAAGTGCGAACGCATGAGAACCTAGAATAATAGCATTAACACTGACCATTCCTGAAAATTCTTTTTATATGAAGTTGGAAAAATAAACTGCATTGTTAAATTAACGTGAAACGAGCAGATATTAATAAATTTCCTTCTCTGTCAGAAAACTGAATAAATTTCCTTCTCTGTCAGAAAACTGAAAAGGTCACTGATACCGCCACTGTTTTGGGGTTTTCAACTTAACGTTACATTTTATCAAACACTGTTTGATTTAGAAACTTCAAATTACGTTAATATGTAGGAAATTGAACGGAGATTACAATGGAATTAAAAAATAATTCTAAAATTAAGTCAAGATTATTTTTACTCTTATACTTGTTAGAAAAATAACATGCGGGCCGCTCTGTGACCGCAAGAATTCAGCTGCGGAAGTTAAATTTGGTATGCTGAAAGAGCCAAATTTGTTTTTAACCGTAACATAGAGTCTTTATTTCCTTTTAGAAACTCTTATTTGTTTGAAAGTTATTACAATTTAAAAGTTTTTTTTTTCATTTTTTCTTTAACTAATAATTATTTATTGATTGTTGTGGAAAAAGTTTTCATTTACGCGATTTTCATAATATCCCTCTTGACTTAATATTAAAAATAATGAAAATAAAGAAAAAAATATTATATAGAAAAAGGCTAGGTGTTGCCAAATATAAAACTTCGACATTTTATACCGACATTTGAAAATATGTGTAGAATAAAGAGAAATAAGAATTGTTTCTTATATGATCGGTTAACAAGAAAAAATTACTTCTAATTTATAAATTCTTTTCATTGCGTCGCACACTCTGCCTTTCTAAAATGTAATTTTTTTAAGCGCAGTTATTTATCATTCAAATCCAGCTATCCTTTTTATTTTGTCAAAATTAACAAGTTAATATAATGAACTTAAATAAAAGTATAATAATTTTACATTAAGCAAATAATTTTTAATCGACTTTTCAGGAAAAAAAAACTTTTAAGAACATTGTTAAGAACAGTTTGTGCCAAATACCTCTAGTTCTGAGAGAATAAAAAAACGAATTTGCGCGCGGGCATAAACTGCTTTTTCCATAGAACATCTTCAATGCGTAATAACTCTCGGCGAGACCGTTTTTCCTTCTTCTTCATTTGTCAAAACTTAGGAATCCTTAAAATGCAACTGCTGGCAATCCAATCGTAATTTTTACTTAAAAAAGTGGAAGAAAACAATTTGTACTTGATCTTCAATTATTTCAAACTTGATGAATGAGATTCAACTACAGGGATTATCGAGCGTAGCGAACAGGTGACGGTGCCTCCATGTAGAAAACAAGGATACATAAAAATAAATTGTGTCGAACAACTATTATCAGTAAGCGTATGATTAATATTTAAAATTGTCTCTAAAAAAGGACTGTAGAAGCTGATCAATTGATAAAAATTTATCTGCTGCAGTCAAGGTATAAATTATCGTCACTATCTGAAAAACATTTAATATATTTAAATATTAGCATGTTTACGAATTATGACCTGTTTTTGAATTTTTTTTAAATTAACGTCAAACTTTAACCGGATTTCAATAAATTAGTTCAAAAAGAACTGCACTCTTTAAAAAGGAGGTATGAAAATGATTCATTGGATTCGTTTTGTACTAAGAAAATTGCCAAGTCGATTCGGCAGCATGAAATACTATTTCATTTTTCACCAGTTTATGGTTAAAAGAGCTCCACTTAGTTCTAATTACATAATCATTCAATTTCGTCTAAATAGTTATGCCTTTTCTGAAATATTGATTTGCAAATTTACCGTAAATTTAAAACTATACCTACAGTTTAATGGGACAAACAGATAAAATTTCGGTTCTCTTACCGTTATTTTAATATTTCAGCCATATTTCTGTTATTAGTTCCTAAGATTTAAAACATAGCACAATTTTAAAATTTGTTAACCCAAAACCCCTTGTGAGAAAAAAACAATGTTTTTAATTCATGTATAGGAAACATTTTGCAAATGACATTTGAAAATGATTAAATGTATGTTTATTATTTTGTATTGTTATGTTTCTTTCATTTTTCTACAACTAGGGAACATTACTGGAAAATGAGTAATTTTTCACACAATGCATTTTTATTTAAATCTTATATCGACTTCGTAGAAGAAAAAATCGGTGACTTTTTTTCAATCCTGCTGTAACTTTTGTATTTTTTCCAGCTTTAAATACAATGCTATTTTTATTAACACTTGAATTGAAGTATGTGACGAATGTAGTGTAAAGAAAGATTGAAACAGAGAAATTTAATGTTTAATTTTGTCTAATTTGCTATTTAAAGAATTTAGTTTCAAAATAAAACTCAATAACGCAATTATGGTTTTAAATAACTACTCCGCTATTTAATTGGTTAAGGCAATATGCAGTAGAACATTTCTTTATTTATGTCACATTTTATGCTAGAATAAATAGTGCAGACCCTTGCCACACATGAATGATAAATTTGCTTGACTATAGTAAGCAGAAGGGAGAGGGGGGGGATATTGTCGCCGCAGTGTCCTCAATTGGTTATGCCTGGACAAAAGCCGTACCGACTGTCATTCTGAGTAAATTGGCGAAATTCTATCAAAGTTAAAAGAAAGGCAACCCTACAAGACCCTACACTTTATATTTTCTGCCATCTATCCGCAGGACTCGAAAACACGTCTAAAGTAAAAAATAAAAAACAGCGCCATCTATGTATTGCATTCAAAACAGTTTTTTTTCCTTAATGTATATAAACTATTTTAAAAATAAATTAATGCTGCATGAAAAAATATTTTTGTAATGCAAATAGTTTTGAAAGTATAATTTTAATTTTTATTTATATTCTGTATTATAAGTTTTTTAAAAAAATTATTTGCTTAATATTTTGAAGTTTAATTAATAAAAATATCCAAATGTATTTTTATTACTTAAAAACGTATATTTAAGAATAAAATTTCCTAAACAATTATTATTTTCAAGTATTGCTTAAAAGTTTAGGGGAAAAAAAGTTATTTACTTTATTAGACTAGACATTTGCTATAAACAGTCAGAAAATTTAAACACGATTTTTTTAAAATTCAAAATTCTTAAGACCATTTAAACTATTTTGAATCCAGTTTTTAAGAAGTAAGTGATTAAACTAAGATATTAAATTTGAAATGAACATTAAAATAAAAATAAAATAAAAAACAATTTATATAAATAAAACGTTTACTATTATAAATGGTATATATTCATTATTACAAAACACTTAAATTGTAATAAAAGTTAGTAAATTAATGTAATAAAAAAGCCCATCTCATTAAAAATCCTTGCTCTAAATTCAAGATATTTATAATTTCTAGGAGGATTTAAGCAATTTACAATATTTTTTTATTCATTTATTTTCTATAAATAGATTTTTTTATTTACATGAATTTTAAACTTACCTATTCATTTTTGTTTTAGAGAAGGTTTAAAAAAGGAGTCATAGTCTGGAAAAAATTTATGTTAATTTCATTTGGGGCTTACAGTAATAATTTTCAAGCGACCAAAACATAAACAATGGGAAAAGTTTTCATATCGCTTCTTCCTAAAATGACAAAAAATAGACAATGACGGACCTTTAGCCTTTTACTGCTATCATATAAATTATACTAGATTTTTTTTTTTTACCATGAATTACAAAAATTATGGATTTTTTATTGAATCCTTTAACGTTAAAAATAAATGTATCGCTTATTCAATAAAAAAATAATAATAAGTCTTCAATAAGAAAAAGTCTTCAATAAGTATTCAATTCAATAAGTCTTTCTTAAGTACATGTTTAATACAATAAATTCAACAAAATTTTATAATAAACAATCGAAAAAATAAAAACTTTTTCTCAATGAACAAAGGAATTGTTCTAGTTAAAAGTATTAATATTTATTCTTATTTTTAAGGGAATATGTATTAAATATTTCTAGAAAGAAAGAATATATTATATTTCGAGTTAAAAATTATACTTCAGAAAATGATTTCAAAAAGAAAAAATAAATAATTATATATATTTATTTAAAAATTTTAATAAAATTTAAAATGATTATTTTTTAATAAAAATATTTTTTTTAAAAATATAATAGGTAATACCACATAAAGTATATTTAGATTATAGTAAAATAATAAAATTCAAGTTTTTAATATTCTATGTAAAAAATTAGCAGTTTTCAAAGAATAATAAAAGTTGTTTTTTTCCTCTCAAAAATACGGTTAACGTTTTATGGATTTTTTCCATTCCAGTCTCTCCTGATTTTTTTCAAATTTTTGAGTTAAAAGCACATTTTTTACCAACTCTGCATCTATTCATTATTAATCTATTGTAACATTACACTTAATTAACGGTATACAATAAAGGTCCTGTAACTAATTAAGTGTAAGAGGCCAAACAACGGTATACAATAAAGGTCCAGTAACTAATTAAGTGTAAGAGGCCAAACAACGGTTTTATTTTTCGGGCCTGTATAGGTGAAGAGTTATTCCGCCTCTTCCTGAAATGCCTCAAAACAAACGATAAAGGACCCTATTGTGCTTGCCTTTTGCCGTTACCCTACCTAGAATGCCAGCTTACGACCTTACGTTTGCCGTGAGGTGTGTGCTTACTGGGATAGGTGTTGCTGCACAAAATCTATTAGACTTAACGAAATATTGCGAATTAATATTACGAAAGTGTGTAGAAAAATGCACAAAAATATAGACGGAAGAAAATAAAAATGAGATTTGACTAATAGTTAAGGAATTATTAACTATTAACTGTATTGATCTACTGCCTACTACAATACAACTACAGAGTTGAAGTTTGACGAGCTGAAAGGACATTTTTCAATTATAAACTTAATAAGAGTTCATTTTTGAAATTTCAGTTTGTTCAAAAGCTATTGCAATCGTAAGTTCTTTTCTGTATTTTTATTTATTTATTAATTTAGTAGCATTATTTATTTATTTTTTGTTTTAATGTTTATTTACACTTTGCTTTAGAAAAAATTATTTCTCTCTGACCCTTGATTTTTATTGAGCATTGCTTGATGCCAAGCGTAAGAAAAAGAAAACAATTTTTAAAAAAAAATAAGATAAGTTAGGTGATGCATGATATGGATGAAAATGTTTAAAAATATAATAGATAGATTTGTATGAAAATTTTTAAAAATATAAACGTCACAAGAGCGATAAAAACAGTTTCCTATTTGAAAAGTTATTCAATACAAGATACTTGGTACAAATAGATAACAAGTAAAATGACTTTTTATCTATTACTGTTCGTGTTATACTGTTTGTGTTATATTCCCATGCTTAAATATTGTTTTCCGTTTTGCACAGGTTCAGACTTTTTTTCATATGCTAGTTCATTCATTTCTTCCAATCGCTTATTTTGTTACAATTAATATATTAACAAAATTTTCTAATATACAAAATTATTATAATTATTTATTTAATATTCAAAATAATCGTTTTGTTTTCTTCTGATATAGACTCTTAAGGAAAAAAAAAACTAAGTTGAATTAGATGAAATCTTAAATAGTAAACAATGCTCTTTATCCATTGATTTATTTCTAATGCTTTTTACAGACAAATAACTTTTTATAAATGCTTGCAACAACTGTGTATGACATTTATTCAATAAATGTTTTCATCATTTTGCTTTAATCGAATACCCTTTGTAAATGCAAATATTAGCTTTTACTAAAGAAATTGAGTTAAAAATGCTTAGAAAAAGCAAAACTTTAATATGTTGCTTTAGAACTAATTCAGGAAATAAAAATGACACGTTTAGTAACATTTCCAAGGTTTATTGTTTCCCTTGATATGACAATAGCATGTTTGGATGTGTATAAATGCTTTCATAAATGTAAAAGGTGCATATTCATTTCAATTCTTTGTATGTTGATTATTTTTCAAAGGAATATAAATTGTACAAAAGATAACAATAGTTCCTTACTTATTAAAAAACAATTGAATAAGCAATTCATATTATTTAGTTATTAAATCAGCGTTTTCTGATATTTACTTTACTATTTAAGAGTTATTCTACACATTAAAAAAAAAAACTTCTCTCAATAAATTCACAACGAGGAAAACATAAATATTTGATCTGAGAACTTTTCATTAAAAGATATTTAATCTCATGCACAGTATGTATTACAGTAGATAAAACAATAGATAAATTAATAAACTCACACACAAAAGGTTAGAACAATACCTATCAGAAATTCATGCAAATTAGCCTTTGAAACAAACAGTAGCTTTTGTAATGCAAATTGCTTAAATAATTGTTACAATGACTTAAGTGTTAAGGTTGACATTTATCAATTAGACTCTAACCCATGGCTAAAAAATATATTGTCTTTTCTGTTTATGCCACCTTTAAACACAAATATTTCATTTTAGCAGCTTTGCGCTCTTATTTGGTATCACCATAAAAATAATCGTAATTGTTTACTATATATGACTCGTATATACTTTAACAAATTTTATAAAGAATGAGAATGCATTTTTATTAATTCGAAATTAAGAATAGCGCACATGAGAATAAAAGCTTAAGATAATACCTATCTGACTTTTAAGCAAATAATTGATTTAAATAAAGACAAATATTTAAATTTTTGAAAGTTTTTCTTTTCAATATTTATTGTACCGTGTTTTGTGTAAAAATTAATATTTATCAATTTTAATCAAAGCCATACTTATAAAAATAATTAAAATTTTTCACAAATCGTTACAGGCCATTATTCAAGTATAAAAGATTTATTTGAATAATGTTTACCATATGAACATTTCAGGTATAGAGCCTTTGAATTTAGTTTTTCTTATCCTTTCCAATTTGTAGTGCTTTCAGTTTGGCGGTAGAACTATGCTTAATATCTAACAGTTTTAATGTTTACGATGCACGGATAAAATAATTCTGGTAAAATCACTGAAATGGATAGTGTAATGACATTTCATGACAAAAAAAATAGTATATATATATATATATATATATATATATATATATATATATATATATATATATATATATATATATATATATATATATATATATATATATATATATATATATATATATATACAGTATTTAAAACATTCACATGGTAATTTTTTTTCTATCTATATGGTAAAACTCATATATGTTTCCGTAAAAGTTATCAAGCTTTTCGGTGTTCCCTCAGAGCCCTTTTAGTTTGAACCATATTTTTAACCATAGTAGTTGGAACCATATAGCGTTTTTGTTTCTTCCTTGCTTGATGATTAATTTTCAAACATCAATGTATAAATCTTTTCGTTTCTATTTCTGATAAGAATTCTGAAAATACATTTCAAGATCTGATTTGGCAAAAAAAACGTATGTATTTAAATTAAGTATAGGCCTGTATAACGCTGTTTCATATTAAATTTTCAAAAACTTTTAATTTGTAATAACAAATTTGCTTTCAGCATGTTGGATTTGGTATTTATTTTTATGGATTTGCTATATATTATTACTTATTTAAAGATTTTAAAAACAAGCAACGACTCATAAGAAAAGTTTAAATTTAACAACAGAGCTACCTACAAATTAATAATTTCTCAGTTTCAAGTTTTTTTTAAAATTTTATCACTTTCGTTGAGCAACTGACACATTTTTTGAATTTACGTTTATGAATATTCAACTCCGCAACCTTGTAATTTTGAACCCAATCCAGAAGACAAATTATAGTTCTTATTACAGTACATTTAGTAAAAAGTACAAAACTGAAAAATAAATTTAACAGAATAAATGGTTTTTATAGGATCATCTGAGACAACGGTTCCCAATTTTATTCGGCTATATATATACCCTAAATAATCGATTTTAGTTTAGGAGGAACTTTCTCGACATAATAAATGAATTTTATTAGCAATTATATATACATATAGTAAACATTATTATATATACATACTTAGTATTATTGTAATACATACATATAATTGTAACAATATTGTAATACATGTAATTGTAACATTATCGTAAACATACATATAATTGTAAACATATTATATACACATACATATATATACATACACACATATATATGCACGCATAGTAACAAAAGACTAGTCCCGCAGTGGACTGATCGTTAAGACACGGATCTCAGCAGATCACCGAAGTCAAGCATCACTGACTGCGGTCAGTGTGCGGGTGGGTGACCACTTGGATCAGTCTGCCTAGGGACCGAGGATGCGAGGTATTGGTCCTCGTTAAACTGTTCCACCGTAACGTGCTCGGTTTCGCTTGCAGGTCGTCGGGCTACCGAAGCGGGGGTGCCATCCTCTCTTCAGAGGATCAATATTGTGATGGCATGTCTTCGGATCATCCTCCGGGATGTATCCCAGACCGTCGCCAATAGCCCATTGTGCAGCTCTAGTGCGACATAAATGAATTACAACTACAACAAGTAACAAAAGACTATTAATTATTTTGTAAACAATTAGCGTCTGAAATTTCATAAATTATTTTGAAAATATTTAATAAATAAATGAAGAAGAAAATTTTTTCATCATATTATTTCAATAATTTAATAATTCTGTTTTATGGCAGATAGTTGAATTTGCTGTTTCGGAACAGGCACCTTGTCTGGTTCTTGATTGATTAGTGTTTGCATGAACTGAATATGAATGATGAATTGCGACTTTCGTTGAAATTAAAGCGAAAAAGAAGAAAAACAAATGTTGAAAATGTATATCAAAGAAATATACTTCTTTCTTTTAATAATTCCTTTGTTGAATTTAATCGTTTTTAATGGTTGCTAAGTATAAACACTAATAATAAAGAATGCTTATGCCGAGCTCAAGCACATTCACACCATTCTTAGATTTTTTACACCTCTTTAAATATCAATATTGGCATGATTTGGATATCATCAAAAGTTTTTTCATCAGCAAAATGCAAAAATAACCTGAGTTTGTTGTTGTTCTGAACGTTGCAATGCATCTACAGAAACAAAATTTCTCCGTCACAAAATTTATGTACTTTTTTAGTTGTGTAGTAAGGACAATTATACTTTTATTGTTTAATTTCTGCCAATTGTGCTTAATAGTTTTATAATATGTAATTTCTATCCCTTTTTGCCTTATTAAACCTATTTCAAATTCATCTTAATGTGCTATTTGGATGCTTCAATCAATAAAAAAATCTTATTCAAAGAATTAGTGAAATCTTAAACTTTAATAAATTCTCGTTCGTACTTTACATAGTAAAATTGACTTTACTGGCTTTTGTGTGTATCATACCTTATTGTTATAATACATTTTAGTGTTACATAAGCCCCAAAAATCGTGTTGACTACTTTGCACTTAAATTGATGTAAAGGAACATTCCCAGTGCTTCATTGCATCAAGAACTGTCTTTGGTGTTCGATTACACCATGGTCTTTCACTGCACAACTTTTCATGTAAAATAGCTGCAATCATTTTAGATGTTAAGATACATTAAAATTTTTAGTGACAAATCAATTTTATTTTAAGATATTAATTTTAATTAAAAAAAAATGTTAATCAAATGTGTGCGCAACACAGAGAGAATGTTAAAACCAATTCGGACTAGATTTAAAGTGCATGCAAAACTTCTTGGCAGGGCAAACCATTCGTTTTTTAATTCTTGCTACATCTTCAAAACTTTACATACGGAGAAATACTAATACAACAACAGAAGGTAATAGAATTTTAAAATTCATCAACGCGAATTGTACATGACAAATTTATTTTAAAAAAATTACATAGTAACAATATTTTGAAATTTCTTGTTTTATTTAAGAATATTATAAATAAATTCAGTTTAATATTTTTTGCAAATTCATTGAAATAAGTTTAATTAAAGCAATTTCGTATTATCAATACTAGAAAATTGGGCAAAATCTTAGAAATAATTGAAAAACAATAAAGGTAAAATATACGATTTTTTTCTTTGCATTTTACTATTGTTGTCATCATCTGCCGTTAAGGCAAGGGATGCGATTGTTCTTGTTTTCCAGTGCCGCTATTTTACGAAGAATTCAACTTCTGCGACATCCATTCGTCACACCCGTCTACAGGGTGGACCCATTCCTTCATACACCGGTCGTAATTTTGACCTGAACCAGAGAACGAAAACTCTCCAATTCAGTACCACCAGACATCTAATTTGCTATCAGAACATAGAAAAATTTGTGACCCGACAAATTTAACTTTCATCATTTAAGTCACCATTTACTACACGGGAAGTCTTCGTCCTGCTGTATTCAAACTCCCGCTTTCACCAACGTCCAGCACCCTGCCAGCCAAGCTATCCCGGCCCCAAATCACTATTGATTTACTTTTTCCTTTTTTTATAAAAATATTTTTTTGACATTTTTTATTCTACTGATTCTTAAATAGTTCAAATACCATCACTGAGAAGATAATGTAATTTGCTTCAACTTAAATACCTTAAAACTAAGGATATTAATGAACTAGCACAAAATTAATGCTACTGATATTTAAATTGAAAGGTTAAATCCATTAAATAAGGCTACATAAGTTGTAACAGCCCCTATAGTGCCTAAAATAAAGCTCCTTTTGATTGGAGCTATGTTCCAAGCAGTTAGATTAATTTCTTTCTGGATGGAAAAGAGAAGAATTTGTTTGCCTGAGGTAGCTGAAAAAGCATTGCAAGGCATGGCTTGGACAGTAGTGTATATTTTAGCTGATGCTTCAGTTACTGAAACTGCTGAAATCAGCATGAACAAGAAAGATAAAAAGTTGTAAACAAGAGTCAACCAAGTTACAATAGTTTCAAGTCTTTCTGAATCATGAAACTCATTAGAATTAAGAAAACTGCAAATAGAAACGTACATTATTGTAGCCTCAGCAATCACTTTTATGAAAACTAACAATGAAAGATCATCGTCAATGGAAAGTATTTTCGATTTGATGTTATGATTTTCCCTGCACAGTATCTCCGCGTTCAAAAACTCCTCTCTCAAAAATCTAGTTTCAAAATTTTGCAGCAATGATTTCAAATGTTGACAAACTAATGCATAATATACCACAAAAATGTTCATGGGCAACATGACAGAAAAAGTAAATACAAGTGATGCTATAGTACCCAACGAAACATACAAGAAATCTAAGTTTAATTTGCTGCCATATTCGAGCTTGAGACTAAGTTTAGCATTAAAAACCTCTGATAGTATAATTGCAATAAAGATGAAGTGTATAACATGAATTAATAAAGTTAAAATTATCCATGCATATATATAAATTATGTTTCGTAAACTAATGCTTGCATTTGTTTCACGTAAATCAGCAAATATGTCTTTCAGCCTTTGAAATTTATACAAGATGACGTTGCGAAATGTTATCAATACGGTGATTACTAAGGTATCTCCTAACTTAGAAGTTGAAGCTTTTTCATAAATGAAAGTTAACATTGTTACAGAGATGCAGGAAATTGTAAGAATTACGTGGAATAATGCCAGAGATGTTTTTAATAATGTCTTCTTTTTTGAATTGTTTCTTGTGGCTCCAAATATTGGTAATATTCCACAGAGGCAGAACAATGTAAAGACAAGTTTGCTTAGCTGTTTTATCTGCTTCTTTTGTTTCTCCAATGTCTCAGTCATACTCGTCATTTGAGATTGACGAGCAGCATGCATGATTTGAAGCTGAAAATTGTTTAAACTAGATATTAAAAGTAATTCCTTTTGAATAGGGAGCCAACTCCTCCTTTTTTCAGGTTTGAGATATTGTCTGATATGTGACGTTTTAAGTGTGGCTGCAAAAATATATTAGAAGAGTACCAGTTTCAAAATAAGTTAAATATGATTCGAATGGACATGGAAGTGATTTAATAAAAAATAATTAAAACGAGAATTAGACTAGGTATATAGAAATCCAGGATACCTTAAAAAAGTAAGACGAAACAGTTTTTTTTCTATATATAAACAGAATACCTTAGTATGACATTAACTTTTTGCTTACAACTGATCTTTGCAGTCAACTTGCAGGAAATTATCTTGTTTAATACAACTGATCTGCCAGAATGCCAGGTATTACCATCCTAAACGCCGTAAGCGAGAGATTAAATACAAGGCTTACTCAGAGATGCTCAAAATATCCTAGACATTCCATTGATGAGTATGGTTTATGAATTAAATCCTCTTTAGAATAAGTTCACCAATAAGTTATACCAGCAGAATACCTTAGTATGACATTAACTTTTTGCCTACAACTCATCTTTCGCTGTCAACTTACAGAAAACAATCTTGTTTCATACAACTGATGAGCCAGAATGCCAAAATAGCAGGTATTACCTTGCTAAACGCCGTAAGCAAAAGATTAAATACAAGTCTTACTCAGAGATTTTTCGAAATATCTTATATAATGTTCTGCAACATTGCAATTCTGATTTCTGTTTCGGTTTTAAAGATATCTTAGTTTTTGGTATCACGAAAAATCAGTTATCAATCGAATTCTAAAATATGATGCCTTATTCACTTTTTTTTATTTCCCGGATTAATGGAGCTCTTTTTTTTGATTAGTTTTTTGTTATAGCGCAAGTATCCAAAAAGACTATATCGTGTTGAGCGCTATATATGTAGCTCCGTACCTCAGTACTGTTTAATTTAAGGGAAAATATAATTATAATATAATAGTATAAATAATATATAATAATAATAAAGGGCTCGAAATGACGTCTTTTAAATTTTAAATTCAATCACTGGGTTAAGAAGTGTCTGGTGTTAAGTGTTTTTTTTTCGAAAGTGGTGCAGACGTCTCTGATTTAGTAAAAGGTATTCGTGTCCCGAACTTCTTTTTCTAGAATGAGCACCAATGATGTAACTACACTGAACATAAACTATTATGCAAATTAAGCTAACATATAATTGTAACGAAATTAAATTATATATGTGTTTTTTGTTCTAAAGGTATCGCCAATTGCTTTTAATTCAAACCAAAATGAAAAAGATATGACCAAATGAACGTGTTTTTGCTAGCCTCCTTTATAAGAATACATTTCATTTTTTGTTATGAATTATGTATTGACTGAATATATAAGTTATATTTTCAGTTGTAGAATAAAACTAATTATTTTCGATGAAGAAAAACCCACCAAAAGCAAGAGCCTAAATTACTTTTATTCGTGATATCTCGAATGATGTCTTTTTCATTCTCAGGAAATTAGTTTCACAAAAATTTAGGTGATGCAATATCTATCGCAACAATGAAGTGGGTTATATGGAAGAAAGATGTTTTAAAATAAGACAAGTTAAAAAATGTTCCTTTTATGAATATAAATTATTGATTAATTTGTAATGATATTGATTAAATTAAACTATTGATGCTAAATATCTACATTTTAAAAAAAAATATTATTTCATATAAGTATATCAATTTGTTCTCAAATTTCGCATAAAATTTTTCACCAATTTATTTTGTTTTAAAATAAAACAAAATGGTTCCACGTAATTAAATCTTTTTTATTCACTAATTCGTTACATTGGCAGCATTTTTGATTTAAGAAATTTTAAATAGTATTTTAGGTGTCAAATCATTTAGGTACTCCAATAGTTTGAATGACTATTGATTTTAATTTACGCCTTATTTTAATGACCTTTACTGCTTATTTGTCTTAAAAATTATTATTTGATGAATATTAGCGGTATTTTTGATTTTATATTTCAAATACTGTAACAGATATAAAATATCATCGGATTAAAATTTTTTAAAGGCCGTCTAAAAATAACGCAACCTTTTTATGAATAAATTTAACTGCTCTCCTCCCCTTTTCCAAATGGTGTCACACTTCACTCTTAACATTTACCCTTCTTGTCACGTGGCACGCTATCATATAAAAACAAACACTGTAAAAAAAAAAAAATCTGTTAAATTTTCATAAAAATAGTCAGCTACTGTGCCAGTGTAAAACCGTTAATTCTCCAGAAATATACTATTTAAAAATGGACGCTGTTCAAGCAAATAAGTGCTGTTATTTAAAAAAAAAAACTCTTATTCAATTGAGTTTTTTTTTTGATAGATAGAATAACTATGTTATTCTATCTACAGGGTGTCTCAGTTAAGCGTTTCAGAACTTCTAAGAGGGGTAGGGGGCATCCTGACGACTCGAAATCATATAGCAATGTGGGGTCGGAAATGCTTTCCTGAAACGGTGACGTACACAGAAGCACCATAAAGAAAAGAGACCGTAAGAGAAAAATCGCTGTAATAATACATTGAAAAAATTATGTGGCCTCCTCGGTCACCCGACCTATCATGTCTTGATTTCTGGAGTCATATGAAAACACTGGTTTATGACACCCCTGTTGATAATGCTGGTTGCAAGAATCGCAGTAGCTGCCTGTGAGATATGCCTGGAGTATTGCAGAATGTTCGAATGTTCATGCGCCGGAGATATGAGGTGTACATTTTAGCCGGTGGCAGAAACTTCGAACACTTACTTTGAACCATGTACCATATAATTTTTTCAATGTATTATTATAGCGATTTTTCACTTACGGTCTCTTTTCTTTATGCTGCTTCTGTGTACGTCACCGCTTCAGGAAAGTATTTCCGACCCCACATTGCTATATGATTTAGAGTCGTCAGGATGCCCCCTACCCCTCTTAGAAGATCTGAAACGCTTAACTGAGACACCCTGTATATAGTGAACCCTCTCTCGGTCAAACCTATATAAAAGTTTTTATCCAATTGTGGGTCCCCTAATGCCTCTATAAAAATTTCCTTTGAAACCTGTGTTCTGCCCATGGAGCCCTACTTTCGGTCCTAGTTTGAACATTATAGCTTAATATTAAAGGGAGTCACGTGATCTTAAATTTGTGTCCGGACCCGGTTCATTTTGAACCCTTTTCCTACCATTACATACATTATTCGCATCTTTAACAAAAAAAGTTACTTGTTTTTATATGTTGAACGCATTTTATTCACGCTCCAATGTCGAAAGTATTGAAAAAGAAGTTAGAACGAAACAAAAGAAATAAATTATCCAGTTTTTTTCCTTTTTTACGCATTATTCGCTATTTCCGGAGGGAAAAAAATTATTTTTTATCTATTGAACCCTTTGAAATATCGAAAAACACATTTAAAAAAATATATCAATTAAAATAAACAAAATTAAAAATAATTTTTAAAAACTTTAAAATTGACCACCGCCGGGATTCGTACCCGCATCAACCCGCTTTGCGACAAATACTAGCTCAATGCCCTACCAGCCAGGCCACGCCATACACGGTGCGCGCACGAATATTTAACTTAAAGAACTCTCTCCCGGTCAGACTTATATAAAAGTAAAGATGGTATGATTTCATATAAAAAGTGTTAGCATATTTATTTCAAATGCCTTAGACAGTTGTTCATAGGTAAATAGATGATGAACGCTTTGAACATGATAAACATTTCAATCAACACTTTATCAGTTTTAATACATAACCTTACATTTATTGCATAATTTTTAGAATTTTATACAGTGCTTTGAAATGATTTACAGCAAATGTTTTTACAAATGTTTTTCTTTCTAATTCTTAATTTAGAAGACTGAGAAAATTGTAGAATAATTTTTCAAGGAAGGAGCACCATTTTGAAATTTTCAAAACATGTGTTTTGCTTTTTTTTACACACTAGTCTCACTAATTCCTCACTATTCCTACACTAATTCCTATCACTAATTCCTGCCAAAGAATGTTCGAAAATCCCTGCCGAAGATTGTCTGGTAATTTCTGCTAAATAGTGTTCGGTAATACTTGCAGTCCGATCTATAATTACTGTGCTCTAATTACTTTTTAAATATTTAAATTTGAATCCTGTTTCCTGTCCTACGATCTTCAATTTTTTTTTACATTTTTCCGGGGCCTACAAAAGTCTTGGCCTTTTCCTTGGCAGCAATATCTTTCTGAATATTAAGTAATGAATAGCATAATCTCGTTTCAATTTTATGAAACTACATAATATTAAATCGGGCAGGCAGTTGATAGCTAACGATTCGAGCTATTAAGCAGCAAGCGATGGGAAGGTTTTACTCAGCTTTTCATCCTTTCAGTGTATCTATAAAATGAATACCAAGTATGCTGGTAGCTAAACACGAATGATTCAGGAATCAAGACAAATTCTTAGAAAAGATAGTATACATAAACTGGAGTTCGAAATATAGAGGGCGACGCAAAAAAACAGGTGGCATCATATACTGGTGGACAAAATTAGGAGATGGAAGACATTTTCCCAAATATCTCAAAAAATACTGAATAAATGAAATTTGGTATGGATATAGCTTCTTCCATGATAATAAAGTATGCAAAAGAAAAATGAAAGAGCCATTCACTGGCAAGACCTATTGCCAATAATTCCAATGTAGTCTGAACTTAAGGATAAAGGATGACAATAAAAGTTAGGCTTGTACAGTATGTGTTGCCCCTAGTATGGTGTATGGTCACCCCTGACAGACAAACAGCGTGCACAACGAGTATGCATGCTGTTAATAAGGGAGTTAAGGAGGATTTGGGGAAGACCCTTCCATTCTTCCACCAGAGCAATTTTTAACTCCAGAATGGTTCTGGGGGAAGGTTGGCGCATCGCAATAGCTTTCCCAAGAGCATCCCAAGCATGTTCAATAAGATTCAGGTCAGGGGATCTGATTGGCCAATCCATTCGTTGAATATCCTCGCTTTCCAGATACTCATCAACCATGAGAGCCCTATGTGATCACGCATTGTCGTCCATAAAAATGAACTCAGGACAAACAGCGCCCCTGAAAAGACGCACATAGGACTCTAAGACCTCCTGCTTGTACCTCTGAGCATTAACGGAACGTTTGTCAAACACGTGGAGTGGTGTGCGGGTATCTTACATGCGCGAATGAATGAGCGAAAATGCTTTCCATCTCTTAATTTTGCCCACCAGTGTATATTGGTACCTTTAGCAAACTTTCATTATGGATAGTCTGCCCTAGAAGACATCTATAAGTGCTTAACCGGAATTCAATAAAGCAGCAGCTTCTAACAAATAACATTTAAACCATAACCATAAATTAACCGAAAAAACCCCCAACTAAAACCATAAATTAACGAAAAAACCATAAATAAAAACCTCATTATGATTTGAAAATTAATGTAATTTCCGCTCCAGTACTAAAACCAGTGGCGTAATAAAATTTAAGCATCAAATTATAATATTTTTGTCTTCAAATTAATGTGCAGTCAAGAAATGATTAAACAATATTTACTTAAACTTTCCTTTTATAAAATAACACCTAGATATAGTTACAAGATAAAATCAATCAACCATGACGGAATTCATGTTTTACTTTCATGTCTTCACTCGGCTGCGTTCGAACTTCTGCTCTCACGAGCGATAGTCCAGCACCCTGCCAACCACGCTATCCCGGTCACATATTTCACTATTAATTTACTTTTTTTCTTTTTATGAAAAAAATTGAGAAATTTTTTTATTCTACTGACTCTTAAATAGTTCAAATACCATCACTGAGAAGATAATGTGATTTACTTCAACTGAAATACCTTAAAACTAAGGGTATTAATGAACTAGAGCAAAATGAATGCTACTGTTATTTAAATTGAAAGGTTAAATCCATTAAATAAAGCTACATAAGTTGTAACAGCCCCTATAGTGCCTAAAATAAAGCTCCTTTTGATTGGCGCTATATTCCAAGCGGTTAGATTAATTTTTTTCTGCATGGAAAAGAGAAGAATTTGTTTGCCTGAGGTAGCTGAAAAAGCATTGCAAGGTATGGCTTGGACAGTAGTGTATATTTTAGCTGATGTTTCAGTTACTGAAACAGCTGAAATCAGCATGAACAAGAAAGATAAGAAGTTGTAGACAAGAACTAACCAAGTTATGATAGTTTCAAGTCTTTCTGAAGCATGAAACTCATTTGAATTAAGAAAACAGGATATAGAAACGTACATTATTGTAGCCTCAGCAATCACTTCAATGAAAACTAACAATGAAAGATCGCCGTCAATCGAAAGTATTCTCGATTTGATGTTATGATATTCCCTGCACAGTATCTCCGCGTTCAAGAATTCCTCTCTCAAAAATCTAGTTTCAAAATTTTGCAACAATGATTTCAAATGTTGACAAACTAATGCATAATATACCACAAAAATGTTCATAGGCAACATAACAGAAAAAGTAAATACAAGTGATGCTATAGTGCCGAACAAAACATAGAAGTCTAAGTTTAATTTGCTGTCATATTCTAGCTTGAGATTAATTCTAGCATTAAAAACCTTCGATAGTATAATTGCATTCAAAATGAAGTGTATAACATGGATTAATAAACTTAAAATTATCCATGCATATATGTATATTATGTTTCGTAAACTAATACTTGCATTTGTTTTACTTAAATCAGCAAATATGTCCTTGAGCCTCTGAAATTTATACAAGATGACGCTGCGAAATGTTATGAATACGGTGATTAGTAAGGTATCTCCTAACTTAGAAGTTGAAGCTTTTTCATATATAAAAGTTAACATTATTACAGAGATGCATGACATTGTAAGAATTAAGTGGAATAGTGCCAGAGATGTTTTTAATAATGCCTTCTTTTTTGAATTGCTTCTTGCGGCTCCGAACATTGGATATATTCCACTGAGACGGAACAATGTAAAGACAAGTTTGCTCAGCTGTTTTATCTGCTTCTGTTGTTTCTCCAATGTCTCAGTTATACTCGTCATTTGAGATTGAAGAGCAGCATGCATGATTTGAAACTGAAAATTGTTTAAACAAGATATTAAAAGGAATTCCTTTTGAATAGTGAACCAACTCCTCCTTTTTTCAGGTTTGAGATATTGTCTGATATATGACGTTTTAAGTGTGGCTGCAAAAATATATTAGAAGAGTACCAGTTTTAAAATAATTTAAATATGATTCGAATGGACATGGAAGTGATTTAATAAAAAATAAAAAATAATTAAAAAAAAGAGTTAGGCTAGGTATATAACAATTGAGGATACCTTAAAAAGTTAAAACGAAACAGTTTTTTTTTTTTCAATACATAAATTCATTCATTCAATTACCACTTTTACCATTCAATTATTCATTAACTTTTTCCTTACAACTGATCTTTGCAGTCCACTTACAGGAAATTATCTTGTTTGATACAACTGATCTGCCAGAATATCAGGCATAAGAAAAAGATTGAATGCAAGTCTCACTCAGAGATTTTCAAAATATCCTATACATTCCATTGATGAGTTTGGTCTGTGTTTTAAATCCTCATTCGAGCAAGTTTTGATATCTTCACTTCGTATTAGAAATCAGTATTTGTTTCTTTTTTGTAGAGACAGAATATCGTGATATTTAAAAAACTTGTAATTAATTTTACAGCCTCATAACTTTCATGTGTCTTTATTTATTGATTGATTTTCACATATCGTACCAAATAGTGATGAAGAATAATATTAGTAATTTAAAAACCAATTAGATAATGTTCTGCAACAATAGAATTCCGATTTCTGTTTCGGTTTTAAAAATATCTTAGTTTTTTGTATCACGAAAAATCAGTTTTTAATCGAATTCTATTACTTTTCGAATCGAAAGAAGTGCCTGGTGTTAGGTGTTTTTTTCACAACTGGTGCAGAACTCTCTGATTCATTCAAGAAAATGTATTCGTGTCTCGAACTGCTTTTTCTAGAATCAGCACCAATGATGTAACTACACTAAGCATAAATTATTAAGCAAATTAAGCTAACATATAGTTGTAAGAAAATCAAATTATATATGTGTTTTTTGTTCTAAAAGCTTCACAGATTGTTTTCAATTCAAACCAAATGGAAAAAGATATAACCAAATGAACGTGTTTTTGCTTGCACCCTTTTACCAATCGTTATAAGAATACATTTAATTTTTTGCTATAAATTATGTATGGATTGAATATATAAGTTATATCTTCAGTTATTGAATAAAACTAATTATTTTGGACGAAGAAAAACCCACCAAAAGCAAGAGCCTAAATTACTTTTATTCGTGATATCTCGAATCATATGTTTTTCTTTCTTATGAAATTAGTCTCACAAAAATTTGGCTGATGCAATATCTATCGCATCAATTAAGTAGGTTGCACGGAAGAAAAATGTTTTAAAAGGGGACAAGTTAAAATCTGTTCCATTTATGAATATAAATTATTAATTAATTTGCTATGATATTGATGAAATTAAACTATTGATGCTAAATATCTGCATTCTAAAAAAATATTATTTCTCAACTATACAAATTTTTTCTCAAATTTTACATAAAATGTTTCTCCAATTTATTTTGTTATAAAATAAAACAAAATAATTGCGCGTAATTAAATCTTTTTTATTCAATAATTCGTTACATTGGCAGTATTTTTGATTTAAGAAATTTTACATAGGATTTTAGGTGTCATATTGTTTAGGTACTCCAATAGTTTGAATGACAATTGATTTTAATTTAAGCTGTACTTTAATGACTTTTACTGATTATTTGTTTAAATATTATTATTATTTAATGATTATTCGCGGTATTTTCAATTTTATAATTCAAATACTATACCAGATATAAAATATCAGCTGATTAAAAATTTTTGAAGGCAGTCTGAAAATAACGTAACCCTTTTATCAATAACCTCCTCCTCCCCCTTTACCTCCTCCCCTTTTTCATAAAGTGTCACACCTCACTCTTAACCTTTACCCTTCTTGTCTCCTTGCACGCTATCATATAAAAACATACACCGTAAAAGGAGAAGAAAAATCCGTTAAATTTTCACAAAAATTGTCAGCTACTGTTCTAGTATAAAACTGTTAATTTTCCAGAAAAATACTGCTTAAAAATGGACGCTGTTTAAGCAAATAAGTGCTGTTATTTTTTAAAAAAAACTCGATAGAATATCTATGTTATTCTATCTATATAAAGAACCCTCTCCTGGTCAGACCAATATAAAAGTTTTTAGCCAACTGTGGGTCCCCTAATTACTCTATACAAATTTCCTTTGGCTGGCACGGGTGTTCGGCCCATGGAGCCCTACTTTCGGTCCGAGTTTAAACGTTATCGCTTAATATTAAAGGGAGTTACGTGGTCTTAAAATTTTCAGCCGGAACCTGTTCATTTGGGACCTTTTTTCTATCATTACATACATTATTTGCATCTTTAACAAAGAAAGTTACTTGTTTTTATATGTAGAACGCATTTTATTCATGCTCCAATATCGAAAGTATTGAAAAAGAAGCTTAAACGAAATAAAATAAATAAATTATCCCGCTTTTTTCCTTTTTTACGCATCATTCGCTATTTCCCGAAGGAAAATAATTATTTTTTGTGTATAGAACCCTTTGAAATATCGAAAAACACATTAAAAGAATAATATCAATTAAAATAAACAAATTTAAAAAAAAAATTAAAATTTAAAATTGGCCACTCTCGGGATTCGA
The DNA here is from genome assembly GCF_982258835.1 of Parasteatoda tepidariorum. Taxonomy (NCBI): domain Eukaryota; kingdom Metazoa; phylum Arthropoda; class Arachnida; order Araneae; family Theridiidae; genus Parasteatoda; species Parasteatoda tepidariorum. The sequence continues at coordinate 99,385,523 of NC_141760.1, forward strand.
ACCCGCACCACTCCGCTTTGCGACAAATGCTAGCGCAATGCCCTACCAACCAGACCGCGACATACACGGTGCACGTAGGAATAAATAGCTTAAAGAACGCTCTCCCGGTCAGACTTATATTAAAGTAAAGATGGTATGATCTCATATAAAAAGTGTTAGCATATTTATTTTAAATGCCAAAAACAGTTGTTCATAGGTAAATAGATAATGAACGCTTTGAGCATGATAAACATTTTAATCAACACTTTAACAGTTTTTATACATAACCTTTCATTTATTCCATAATTTTACGAATTTTATACAGTACTTAGAAAAGATTCACAGCAAATGTTTTTCCAAATGTTTTTCTTTCTAATTCTTAATTTAGAAGACTGAGAAAATTGTATAATAATTTTTCAAGGAAGGAGCACCATTTTGAAATTTTTGAAATTAGAAAATCAAAGAAAAATAATAATTTATTTCAGAGAAAAAGGCAAAAGAACGGAGGAGTTAATACCCCGTTGGACCCCCTCTATCGCGAATGCACAATGCGATACGATCGGGCATTGAGGCATACGAGTTCTTGAGGCATGTGAGCGGGGGGGCGGAATTCGTATCGACCAGTCATGATTGGGATTTGAACCCGGCTCACCTCATTGGAAGGCGAATTCTCTATCCCCTGAGCCGCCATGGCTCCATAACTGATAAATTAATTGAACTCAATTATTGGAAGGCTGAGATAGCCGGGCTGGAAGGCGTTGTGGTCATGTCCAAGACAACGTGAGTTTGATCCTAGTCGGCCGAAGACTATGTACAAAATGTTGTCCTTTGCACGCTAATGTGTCGGAGTCACGAAGTCCCCCAAGTTCCCATAGCAAATCAATACCTCTGGGGCTACTGTATCTGAGATTGATCGTGCTCTAGTTCAAGTCAAAATTTCTATCTGCGGTTGAGTGTGATGCGGATCTGCAGACGGTATGTAAATGCGCCCTCCCTGTAAAACGGGATGTGACGTATGTATGTTATCTTCGGATCCTCCTCAGGGATGTTTCCCAGATCATCGCCAATAGCTATTATGCTTCTCTAGTGCCACGTAAATAAAAGTAGCGTACCTTACCAAACTCAATTATTGAGAAATTGAGTAATAATATGTGAAACTAAATAATTATCTATGGGAGTTCCAAAGAACCATATAGGAATTGATCTCGTCCAACAATCACTACTGAGCTTAGCAGTCCCGCAGTGAACTAATTGTAAAGACACAGTTCCCAGTAGAACACGGAAGTCAAGCATCACTGGTTGCGGTTAGTTAGCGGGTGGGTGATCTCTTTGATCAGCCTGTGTAGGGATAGATAGTGAGCGGTATCGTCTTCGCTAAACTGTTCTACCATGCTCTAAGTGCCCGACTTCGCGTGAAGGTCGTCGGGCTACAAAGCAGGAGAGCCATCCCCTCTGCAGAGGATCAAAATTACGATGGCAGGTCTTCGGACCATCCTCAGGGATGTTCTCCAAACCGTCCCCAATAGACCGTTGTCCAGATCTAGTGAGCACCTACCTCCTTCAATCGTCTCACTGTGATATTCACTGCAATTTGTGCCGTCCTTTAAGTTGACGAAGTTTTGCATGGGAGTCAAGTATACAATCAAGCATACAATATATAAGTAAGGAGTCTCCCTGGTCAAAGTCGTATTATCCTTTCACCAAATGCTCTCATTCGTGGAGATAAGGAGTTGAAATTCCACCGTAAGGTTGAGTGTATATTTATGATATCCTAATTCGTATATGTGCTATCGGTTTATTCAATTTACGAGAATTTCTAATCCTTCGTAATGAGTTACGAAGCCTGCATACATGCGTGAATAAATTATTTATTATTATCATACGACAAGCTGAATGCCCATTATTCGTTCGAGATGAATAATAAAAGAAAATAATCAATAAATCACTACTGAACAACACTACGAAATCATACTAAAAACTGAAAGGCATGCACTGATACAATTAATAAGGCTAATATAATTGCAATTATTTATTTACTTATAATTTTTTGCTGCTTTTTCCGGTAGCTTTACGTTATTAAACTAAGCAAATCAAGTTTTTTCATCCCATCAGAAAAAATATCAACTCTATTCAGTAGCACCATGATATTTCAAAATTTACCACAGACGAGTATTTTCGCAGAGTCACGTTTATTTCAGCGACAATCAATTCATCGACACCACTTTGTCCAAAGATCATTCCATTGATCAGGTCATTTCGTCGACAGGGTCATGTTGTCAACTTGTTATGTTATCGACTAGGTCATTTCGTCTACAAGATCTTTTCGTCGATGGGGTCATCTTGTCAAAATACTCGTCTACAAAATACAAAGAGAATTATTAACTGTTAAACTTATAATAAAAAATCATCTTGATTGATCTACTGTCCGCTACAATGCAACTGCAGAGTTGAAGTTTGACGAGCAGAAAGGACAATTTTCAGTTTGTTCAAAAGCTATTGCAATTGTAAGTGCTTTTCCTGCATCTTCATTTATTTATTTATTTACTGTTTTAATGATTATTTATTCCTTTCTTTAGAAAAAATTGATTTCTCTCTGACTCTTGATCTTCATTGAGCATTACTTGCTGTCAAGAGTAAGAAAAAATAAATAAATAAAATAACAAAAATAAGAGAAGTTAGGAGATGCATGATATAAATCATAAGATTTGTATGAAAATTTTTAAATTTATAAATGTCTTAAGAGAGATAAAAAACGTTTCCTATTTGAAATGTTATACAATACAAGGTAATTGATACAAATAGATAACAAGTAAAATGACTTCTCATCTATTATTGTTTGTGTTATACTGTTTGTGTTATATTCCCATGCCTAAATATTTTTTTTCAGTTTGCACAGGCTCAAATTTTTTTACATATGCTAGTTCATTCATTTCTTTCAATCGCTTAAATTGCTACGATTAATATATTAAAAAAAATTTCTAATATGTAAAATTATTATAATTATTTATTTAATATTCAAAATAATCGTTTTCTTTTCTTCTGATATAAACTCTTAAGTAAAAAAAACTAAGATGAATTAGATGAAATCTTAAACAGTAAAAAATGCTTTTTATCTATTGAATTATTTCAAATGCTATTTACAAACAAATTACTTTTTATAAATGCTTGAAACAACTGTGTATGACATTTATTCAATAAATGTTTTTATCATTTTGCTTTGATCGAATATCCTTTGTAAATGTAAATATTAGCTTTTACTAAAGAAATTGAGTTAAAAATGCTTAGAAAAAGCAAAACTTTAATATTTTGCTTTAGAACTAATTCAGGAAATAAAAATGACACGTTTAGTAACATTTCCACAGTTTATTGTTTCTTTTGATATGATAATAACATGTTTAGGCATGTATAAATGCTTTCATAACTGTAAAAGATGCATTGAGATGTATGGGTTATATTCATTTCTATTCTTTGTATATTGATTATTTTTCAAAGGAAAATAAACTGTACAAAAGGTAACAATAGCTCCTTACTTATTAAAAAACAATTGAATAAACAATTCATATTATTCGGCTTTTAAATCAGTGTTTTCTGATATTTATTTTACTAATTAAGAGTTATTCTACTCCGTTACATAAAAAAAAAAACTTCTTTAAATAAATTCCCAACGAGGAAAACAGAAATATTTGATCTAAGATCTTTTCATTAAAAGATATTTAATCTAATGTACAATATGTATTACAATAGATAAAACAATAGATAAATTAATAAACTCACACACAAAAGGTTAGAACAATACCTATCAGAAATTCATGCAAGTAACCCAGTGAAACAAACAGTAGCTTTTGTAATGCAAATTACTTAAATAATTGTTACAATGACCTAAGTGTTAAGGTTGACGTTTATCAGTTATACTGCAACCTATGGCTAAAAAATATATTGGCTTTTCTGTTTATGCCACCTTTAAACACAAATATTTCATTTTAGCAGCTTTGTGCTTTCATTTGTTATTATCATAAGTCTAATCGTGATTGTTTCGTATGTATGACTCGTATATAATTAAGCAAATTTTATAAAGAATGAGAATGCATTTTTATTAATCAGAAATTAAGAATAGCGCACAAGAGAATAAAAGTTTAAGATAATACCTATCTGACTTTTATGCAAATAATTGATTTAAATAAAGAAAAATATTTAAATTTTTGAAAGTTTTCTTTTCAATATTTATACTAACTTATTTTGTGTAAAAATTAATATTTATCAATTTTATTCAAAGCCATACTTAAAAATAATGACAATTTTTCACAAATCGTCACAGGCCATTATTCAAGTATAAAAGCTTCATTTGAATAATAGTAACCAATTCAAACATTTTAAAGTGATTTAAGCCTTTGAATATAGTTTTTCTTATCTTTTCTGTAGTGCTCTCTGTTTGGAGGTAGAACTATGCTTAATATCTAACAGTTTTAATGTTCACGATGCACGGACAAAATAATTCTGGTAAAATCACTGAAATGGATAGTGTAATGAAATGACATTTCGCGGAAAAAAATTTATTCTGGTTAATAAAACCAAAATATGAGGTACTTAAACCATTCATTCGGTAACTTTTTTCTGTTTATATGGCAATGGTTTACCGGAAATTCTGATTTTCAAAATTATAGCTCTTATTACCCCACAGTTAGTATAAAATACAAAACTGGAAAGTAAATTAAACCGAATAAGATGTTTTTGTGCTATGCTCTAAAGTATCATGATAAAATTACCAAATTTCATAACAGATTATAAAACCATATTTCATTGTTTAGTTGGCCAAAATCATTACTAGTAAGTGCTTCTGTAAAAGTTATCAAGCATTTTGATGTTCCCACGGAACTCTAGTAGTTTGAACCATATTTATTTTTTCTCAGTACAGTCTTGCTTTGTAGCGTTTTTGTTTCTTCCTAGCTTTATGATTAATTTTCAACCCCCAATGTATAAATCTTTTCGTTTTTATATTTGATAAGAATTCTAAAAATACGTTTCAAGACCGGATTTTGCAAAAAAAAAGAACTATATATTTAAATTAAGTATAGACCTGCATAACGCTGTTTCATTTTAAAATTTCAAAAACCTTTAATTTGTAATAACAAATTTGCTTGCAGCATGTTGGATTTGGTATTTATTTTTTATGGATTTTGTATTTGTTATTACTTAGTTAAAGATTTAAAAAACAAACAACGACTCATAAGAAAAGTTTAAATTCAAACAAACACAGCTCCTTACAAATTAATAATTTCTCAGTTTCAATTTTATCACTTTCGCTGAACAACTGACAAATTTTTTGAGTTTACGCTTATCAATATTCAACTCCGCAGCCTTGTAATTTTGAACCCGATTCAGAAGACAAATTATAGTTCTTATTACCGTACATTTTGGAAAAAGTACAAAACTGAAAAGTAAATTTAACCGAATAAATGGTTTTTATGCGATCTTTTAAGGAAGCGGTTCCCAATGTTATTCGGCTATAAAACCCTAAATAATCGATTTTAATTTAGGGGGAACTTTCTCGAGTTAATGAATAAATTTTATTAGCAATTGCAAGCATATTATATATACATACATAGTATAATTGTAATACATACATATAATTGTAACATTATGTAAACATACACATGATTGTAATCATGCATAGATTTGTAATCATATTATATATACATACATATAATTACATACACGCATATATATACATAGAAAAAAAGGCTATTAATTATTTTGTAAATAATTAGTGTCTGAAATTTCATAAATTATTCTGAAAATATTTAGTCAATAAATGAAGAAGAAAATCTTTTCATCATATTATTTCAACAATGCTAGTTTTAATAGTCTGTTTCATGTCAGATAGTTGAATTCACTGTTTTGGAACAGGCACCTTGTCTGGTTCTTGATTGATTAGTGGATGCATGAACTGAATATGAACGATAAATTGCCACTTTCGTTGAAATTAAAGCGAAAACGAAGAAAATCAATTGTCAGAAATATTTATCAGAGAAATATACTTCTACCTTTGTTGAATTTGATTATTTTTAATCGATGCTAATGCAATTTTTCATAAAGGCATATCATTTTCACCTATGCAACAATTGCTTATCAGAGAAAATTTTTTTTTTTAATTTTGCTTTTCTTATTTACCAAGAATTTTCAATTAATTGATTTTATAAAGTTATGGGAATAATGAACAAAAATTCATAATGAGTGGGACAAAAATATAATTACAGGTCTTAAAAAACATAACTGGTTGTGAAAAAAAGTCCTAATGCTTGGTACACCTGTGACCAGGGTTCCACGGAGCACCATTTGGGAACCTTTGCTCTAAGGTATCATGTTAAAATTGCCAAATTTTGGCACATTAAAAACGCTAAATCGATTAAACTCAGTCTAACCTGCCGTTCCAAGTGGTCCCAGATTCGCTCGTTAGGTGACGAATCTGGAAATCTAACAGATCAGGGAAGTTTAAAATAATGATTCCATTCCTAGATACATTTCTGGGACACTCTGTGGAATTTCTATGTGTGGCCGGCCATTGTCTTGTTGTAAAATTGCTCTTGGGAGCTTTGCCATGAGAGGCAACACATGTGGCTGAAAGATTTCACGAACGACTGTCGAAGACTTTCACCACGGGTCTCCACACTTGCTCTTGATGTAAATCATTGCCAAAATTAAACCTGGTTTCATAACTGAAGACGACCTATTTCTATTAGGTTGCAGTCCAAACTCGTCGAAAGCGAGACCACTCCAAGCGGAGGCAACAGTGTATTGGTGCCAATCCTGGTTACGCTGTACAGAAGTACACCGCTTCTGCAGCTGGTGTGATGGTATGTGATATCATCGCATACGATGCACAATCACCCCTAATATAGATTCTCGGTGCCATGACAGAAATCTTTCAACCATGTGTGTTGCCACTAAAAATATGGCTAAGAGCTATTTTTCAACAATACAATGCTCAGTCACACATAGCAAGGGTGTTACAAGAATGCCACCGTGACATGGACATTCTTTCTTGACCTGCTTGATCCCAAGATTTGTCACCGAACTAGATATCTGAAACAAATTGGGGACGCTAATTGGACAGCCTCCACGTTTAGTCCATTTAGAGGTGCTTTTGCAACATGCTACAGGACATCATTATGGACTTGTATACCTCAATACTGCATTCACGCTGTAGGTGACCCAAGAGGGTGCTAAAACCTCCATTCAAATGCATTACTTACGCATGTAAAATTTCGTTTCATTCTGACAACTCTTTCTATTCTGTCTGAGTAATGACAGAGGGTGTGAGGTATTGGTCCTCGATAAACTGTTCCTCCGTTAAGTGCTTGACTTAGAGTACAGGTCGTCAGCCTACCGAAGCGGGATTGCCCTCTCCTCTGCAGAGGATCAAAATCGTGATGGCATGTCTTCATATCATCCTAATGGATGGTTCACAGACCATCGCCAATAGCCCATTGTGCAGCTCTCGTGCAACGGAAAGGAACAATAACGACATACAACTTCCTATGTGCACTAATTTTTCTGACATTACCAGTATAAGTGTATTTACATATGCCATCTAATCAAATTTAATGGGTTCATTTCAAAAACATTTCCTTCAAAAAATAAGCACATTTTTAGTAAAATGTTCGCATTAATTCTTTCAAACACTTGTTATTTTGAATAATGTTTTTTCACGATACATTTCTTCATTTAGTTTCCTTCATCGAAAATAATGGCAACTTTTCACCAAAATTATTTACAGTGCACTACACAAACAAAAGTTACCTATTATAAAATATAAATAAGTTTTCAGCTGTGTAAAAAGCAAAATTACATTTTCATTTTTAAACATCTAGCAATTGTATTAAATAGTTTTATAATATTTAGTTTCTATCGGCTCTGTTAAGTTTGACTTGTATTTGTTTCCAAACTAGGTATTCTAACTCTAAATTATATCTTAAAAATCACTTACTGATTTGCTTGTACATCCCATCTTGTTGCTGGTATTATAAATTTTAGTGGTACAGAATACAAAAGTGGTATCAACTACTTTACTCATACTAATGTAGAAGTTTTTTTTATACGGCAGGTACTGAACATTCGTTCTTCCCCTCGGAAGATGCCGAACGTGTTGCTCATTTAACGTTACCCAGTAATCACCTGTGAACTTAAGTCACGGTGGCGAGTAACGGTACCCACGCCATACGGCCACAAATACCCGTTTATAGGGTGGGCCACATTCACACATCACACAATAGGGATTAGGGATTCGAACCCACAACCATTGGCTTCACAGTAAGGCGCGTTGACCGCTCGGCCACCTGGCCGGTACTAATGTTGAAAAACATTCTCATTGTTTGAGTACACCAGGAACTCTCTTTAGTTATTGATATAGTGAAGCACCAAAAATCAAGCGTTATCTGCGGTGCTTCGCTGCACTACTTTCGTGTAAAGTAGTTGCCACTATTTTTGTTGTTAGTAGTAATTTGCTGCAACATTCCATACCCATATTAAAATTGTTCAGACTGCAGTAAATGATCTCGGTTCTGCTGTGATTCTTCCTTGCTTATATTCGGAATCCCGTTATGACGAACAAGAGTACAGCACCCTGCCAACCACGCTATCCCGGCCCCATATTTTACTATTAATTTACTTTTACTTTATTAACTAAAAATAATTGAGGCATTTTTTATTTTACTTATTATTATTAAATAGTTCGAATCCTATCACTGAGAAGATAATGCAATTTGCTTCAACTTAAATAACTTAAAGCCAAGGGCATTAACGAACTAGAACAAGATGAATTCTAAAGTTATTTAAATTGAAAGATTAAATCCATTAAATAAAGCTACATAAGTTGTAACCGCCCCTATAGTGCCTAAAATAAAGCTCCTTTTGATTGGAGCTATGTTCCAAGCAGTTAGATTAATTTCTTTCTGGATAGAAAAGAGAAGAATTTGTTTGCCTGAAGTAGCTGAAAAAGCATTTAAAGGCATGGCTTGGACAGTAGTGTATATTTTAGCTGATGTTTCAGTTACCGAAACTGCTGAAATCAGCATGAACAAGAAAGACAAAAAGTTGTAAACAAGACCCAACCAAGTTATAAAGGTTTCAAGTCTTTCTGAAGCATGAAACTCATTAGAATTAAGAAAACTGGATATAGAAACGTACATTACTGTAGCCTCAGCAATCACTTTAATGAAAACTAACAATGAAAGATCATCGTCAATGGAAAGAATTTTCGATTTGATGTTATGATATTCCCTGCACAGTATCTTCTCGTTCAAAAATTCCTCTCGCAGAAATCTAGTTTCAAAATTTTGCAACAATGATTTCAAATGTTGACAAACTAATGCATAATATACCACAAAAATGTTCATGGGCAACATGACAGAAAAAGTAAATAAAAGTGATGCTATAGTGCCCAACAAAACATAGAAGAAGTTTAAGTTTAATTTGCTGTCATATTCCAGATTGAGATTAATTCTAGCATTAAAAACCTTGGATAGTATAATTGCAAAAAAGATGAAGCGTATAACATGAATTAATAAACTTACAATTATCCATGCATATATGTAAATTATGTTTCGTAAACTAATACTTGCATTTGTTTTACGTAAATCAGCAAATAAGTCTTTCAACTTTTGAAATTTATACAAGATGACGTTGCGAAATGTTATCAATACGGTGATTACTAAGGTATCTCCGAACTTAGAAGTTGAAGCTTTTTCATAAATAAAAGTTAACATTATAACAGAGATGCATAAAATTGTAAGAATTACGTGGAATAATGCCAGAGATGTTTTTAGTAATGTCCTCTTTTTTGAATTGTTTCCTGTGGCTCCAAATATTGGTAATATTCCACAGAGACTGAACAATGTAAAGACAAGTTTGCTTAGCTGCTTCGTTTGTTTCTTTTGTTTCTCCATTGCCTCAGTAATACTCTTCATTTGAGATTGAAGAGCAGCATGCATGGTTTGAAACTGAAAATAGTTTAAACTAGATATTAAATGAAATTTCTTTTGAATAGCGAACCAACTCCTCCTATTTTCAGGTTTGAGATATTGTCAGATATGTGACGTTTTAAGTGTGGCGGCAAAAATATATTAGAAGAGTACCAGTTTCAAAATAAGTTAAATATGATTCGAATGGACATGGAAGTGAATTTGTAAAAATAAAAAATAATAAAAAAAGAGGCTAGGTATATAACACTGTAGGATTCCAAAAAAAAAAGTTAAAACGAAATAGTTTTTGTCTATATACCAACAGAATACCTTAGTATGACATTAACTTTTTGCTTACAACTGGTCTTTGCCGTCAACTTACAGGAAATTATCTTGTTTGATACAACTGATCTGCCAGAATACCAGAATGGCAGGTATTACCTTGCTAAACGCCGTCAGCAAAAGATTAAATACAAGGCTTACTCAGAGATGTTCAAAATATCTTATACATTCCATTGATGAGTTTGTTTTATGAATTAAATCCTCATTAGAATAAGTTTACCAATAAGTTATACCAGCAGAATACCTTAGTATGACATTAACTTTCTACTTCAAACTGATCTTTGGCGGCAACTTACAGGAAATTATCTTGTTTGATGCAACTGATGAACCAGAATAGCAAGCATTACCGTGCTAAACGCCGTAAGCAAAAGATACAAGTCTCACTCAGAGATTTTCAAAATATTATATGCATTCCATTGATGAGTTCGGTTTGTGAATTAAATTCTCATTAGAATAAATTTTGATATCTTCATTTTGTATTCGGATTCTCACAAGTCTTGAGTGGAAATATCATAAGTCAGTGTTTATTTCTTTTTGTAGAGCCGGAATATCGTGAGATTTTATGTACTTGTAATTAAACTTACAGTCACTAACTCTCATGTGCCTTTATTTACAATGCAATTCCGATTTTTGTTTCGGTTTCAAAGAGATCTTATTTTTTGGTATCACAAAGAATCAGTTATCAATTGAATTCTAAATTATGATGCCTTATTTGATTTATTTATTTCCCGGATTAATGGTGCTCTTTTATCCCATTAGTTTTTTGTTATGGCGCAAGTGTCAAAAAATACTATATCGTAGCAAGCACTATATATGTAGCACAGTACTATTTAATTTAAGAAAAAATATCCTTATAACGTAATAGTATAGATAATATATAATACTAATAATGGGATTCAAATAACGTCTTTTAAAATTTAAATTCAATCACTGCGTTAAGAAGTGTCTGGTGTTAAGTGTTTTTCTGGCAAATGGTGCAAACATCACTGATTCATTTAGTAAAAGGTATTCGTGAGTCGAACTTCCTTTTCTAGAATCAGCACCAATGATGTAGCTACACTAAATATAAGCTATTAAGCAAATTAAGCTAACATATAATTGCAAGAAAATTAAACTATATAAGTGTTTTTTGTTATAAAAGTTTCGACGATTGCTTTTAATTCAAAGAGATATAACCAAATGAACGTGTTTTTGCTAGCACTCTTTTACCAATTGTTATAAGATGACATTTCATTGTTTGCTATAAATTATGTAATGACTGAAAATATAATTTATATTTTCAGGTATAGAATAAAACTAATTATTTTCTTTGCGATAAAGAAAAGGCCACCAAAAGCAATAGCCTAAATTACCTTTATTCGTGATATCTCGAATGATATCTTTTCCTTTATCATGAAATCAGTTTCACAAAAATTTAGGTGATGCAATATCTATCGCAACAATTAAGTGGGTTAAATGGAAAAAAAAATGTTTGAATGGGGACAAGTTAAAATCTGTTCCTTTTATGCAATATGAACTATTGATTAATTTGTTACGATATTGATGAAATTAAACTGATGTTCAAAATCAGCATTTTAAAAAATATTATTATTGAAAAGTATATCAATTTGCTCTGAAATTTTTCATATAATTTTTTACCAATTTATTTTGCTATAAAATAAAACAAAATGGTTGATCGTAATTATTCTTTTTTATTCACTAATTCGTTACATTGGCAGCATTTTTGATTTAAGAAATTTTAAATAGGATTTTAGGTGTCAAATCATTTAGGTACTCCAATAGTTTAACTGACTATTGATTTTAATTTTAGCTCTATTTAATGACTTTTACAGATTATCTGTTTTAAAAAAATATTATCTAATGATTATTCGCAGTATTTTCAATTTTATATTTCAAATACTATGCCAGATTCAGAATATCAGCGGATTAAAAATTTTTAAAGGCTGTTTGAAAAATAAATATAACTTTTATCAATAAATTTAACTCCCCTCCTCCCCTTTCTCATAGGGTGTCACACTTCACTCTTAACCTTTACCCTTCTTGTCACGTAGCACGCTATCGTATAAAATTATACATTGTAAAAATAAAATAAAAATCCTGTTAAATTTTCACAAAAATTGTCAGTTGCTGCGCAAGTATAAAACCGTTAGTTTTCCAGAAAAATACTATTTGGAAATGGAAGCTGTTTAAGCAAATAAGTGCTGTTACTCAAAATAAAAAAAACTCGATAGAATAACTTTGTTATTCTGTCGAGTAGATAGAATAACTATGTTATTCTATTTATAACATTGTGACCGTTGCATACCGAGAGCAGAATTCGCATGACCAGACAACGCAACATCCCCCAGAACAGTGTTTCCCAAACTTATGGCTTTTGTGTACCCTTTCTAAATTTTTCGTAACGCTGTGAACCACTAATAAAAATATGAATGTCTTTTTCACTATAAAAAATTTCTCAAAAGTCAAAAATCAAAACTGGCTGTTGACACCATTAATTATTAACTGTTAACTCTACAAAAAATAGCCAATAGAAAAATATGCAATCGTAAATTTTCATGCTAGCTTTGTTTTTAAATAAAATTTTGTGAAATTTTCGTTTGTTGCAAGATATTTTGCATAAGAAAGCGTACCCCCGCTAAACTGTTCCCATACCACTGGGGATGCACTTACCACACTTAGGGAAACACTGCCCTAGAAGAAAGAAGGCTTCAACCCGAAATTTATTACACAAGTCTTATTTATTTTAAACATATGTCATCGTGAAAACGTTTAAAGCCATAGTGGTGCACACTTTTAAAAATTTCTGGAATTTGAATTACCGAGAATTGATATCTGAAGACAGATAATAATTGGTTAGAGTATCGATTCGACATTAAAGTCAAATTACAATTTTATTTATACTATGTTCAAAAACATAAATTAATTTCTGAAAAGAAAGAGCACGTAAAAAAATAATCTTAAAATTATTAAAAAAGCGATGAAGTTATCTTACGGTAAACAAAACTGCATGGCAAAAACTTACATTTAATTTGACAGTTTTAATCCGCTAATGATTAGAGTAAAAAATGGAAAAAAAATCATTTTGGTAGAAACAGGTTTGATCCGTCAACAAATACGGAAAACTGTAAAAAAATTGGAATTTTTTGCTACTCTGATAACGATTAAAAACAAAAAAAAAACCTGTATTTATCTATGAACAGGATTCTTTTTCTTTTCGTTTTTTTGGAAAAAAACTTTTTTTTTTCTATAGAATTTACAGTTATTTTTCACAGTGTATACTTATGATTCTGAAACAAAATACATGTTACAGATCTCATATCATATTCTATTTTTACTCTTTAATTGCGTTTTACAATCATATTAGTTAGCAATGATAATGATTAATTGTGTATTCATTTTGAGGGGAAAAAACCATAAAACAAACACTAAAAATATTTAATCTGCTGATCTGAAATATTTTTACATTCACCAAAGTGTAGGATGTCACACATTTTGTGACAACATCTCTCCTTCTCTTCACAGACTGTCACAATTTCACAAGTCCCTCTGCTCCAAGCACGATATCATTTATAAATGGACTGCTGTGCGTTTCTATAAGAGGTGGAAATACGATGGTATGGAAAAAAGCAAGATTTTCCGTTACCTTAGTAAAGTAGAGGAATGAAGTGGGGAGAATGGGGAAATCACATAACCTTGAGACTCCAACTTCGCCGTGCAATTGTAAAAACAACGTAAATGCTTCACGATTAATTCCAAGAAAATTGGCTTGACAGCTTTTCTCCTTCTAGCGCTAATACTATGAACTCTAAAATGGAATTTCAGAAAACTGATAAAACAAAATTTATGACACAAGCTAAATTTGCCTAGGTTTAAAGCAATAAACCAATAATGCTGTTTACAATAAGCCTTCAGTATTCTAAACTTATTTCATTCAGCCTGTGATAAATTAGGTTAATTTAGTAATGAATGATATTTTTCTCTAATTAGTCTAAAGGTATGTAAAGCTCATTGCAATATGCTCATGTCATGATACAAGGTATGTCATTGCTTCTTCACAATCCTTGGACTAAAGTAGGGATCATAGAGTGGTCAAGAAAGCCCTTTTTTCGAATCCTGCCGGCAGTCATCTAACAACTAGTTTACATAGACTGTTATTTTTAATTGGTTCACACCTCATCACAGATCTAATAAGGTATCATAGAATTATTTCTGAATCGTGATAAAGTCAATCATCATTGGCTGCGGTCAGTTTGTGGGTGGGTGACCACTTGGATCAGTCTGCGTTGAGACCGAGGGTGTGCTGTATTGGTCCTCGTTAAACTGTTCTACCGTAAAGTGCTCGACTTCGCGTGCAGGTCGTCGGGCTACTGAAGCGGGGGTGCCATCCCCTCTGCAGAGGATCAAAATTGTGATGGCATGTCTTCAGATCATCCTCAGGGATGTTTCCCAGACCGTCGCCAATAGCCCATTGTGCAGCTCTAGTGTGACGTAAATGAACTACAACTACAACATGAATCGTGAAACGTTACTCAAATTTTTCATACCCTAGGCCTAGATTATTGTAATTCCAGTTTTACGTGATAGCAAGTTACATTTTGATTTCTTACACAGGAAAAAAAAGAGGCTTGACCATGCCAAGCATTTGACTAACATTTGGTATATAAAATTTTCTTTTTCTTGTGGTATGTACATTAAATATCTACTATGCATCACTTATATAAGCAGTGGTTACTTAACAGCAATAACTTAAAAGCAGTTACAGTTATCTAAAAGCAGTTGCTACTTATACAGCAACAGCTGCATGCTGTTGTTGTATAAGTATCCACTGCTTTTAGCTTGTTCAGAGGCGGCGGGATGAGAACTTTCCCACCTATTTTTGACAATAATATAAACCATTAAGTTTGTAATCAATTTTATCTCTTAAACAACGTGGTTTTTAATCAGCCACTTTTTATCGTGGAAAATAATAAGATTCCTTGTTTGGGGGGGGGAAGGGTATGCTTCTTAGTAAATATGCATAAAATGACCACAATTTTCTTTGATTTTCTTGACTTGCATCGTTTATTAAGTACACTTTCTGCCTAATAAAGGGTTAAGAGAATCATTATGATTTCGGTTAAATTAGAGATTTCTTTCGTCATAAAATTTCAAAAGATTCATTTTATTTCAAAGAGATAAGGTCAAATTATTGTTTTTGAGCCTTAACTGCACAAGCTAGAAACATAAATTTCGGACAATGGGTTGCTTTTGAAACGTAGGCACTAACTAATGAAGGACTTTTTGATATCCCACCTCTAAAGTGGTTAAATAAGGGTTGAAAATTTGTTTGAAATTTTATCTTTTTGTTAGGTTCTCCTTAACAATAATTTAAGTAGAGATGAATAAGCTTTGGGGGACGGAGCTTCTCTTTTTCGATCAATAGCTTAGATATATTATACAATGCACAAGTCATGACTCAAGAGGTGCATACAAATCAAAGTGCTTCCGTGAGGGAGATGCCGCGGGCAACAGTTAGTAAAATATATATTCATTTGAAGTTGAACTTATTTCATTATATTCTTAACAATGATTGAAAGGTTTCCACAAGCAAACTTTTTAGACTAAATTGATTTTATTCATTTTTTTTAGCCTTACTTCGTTTTTTTGTTTTGTTTTATGAAAATAATTTTCAAAAACTGATGAATCAACTATTACATCTTTTAAATGGTCTGAATTAGGAAAAATTAATTTCGTATTAAACCATCAGTTCATTTTCTCTAATATAACTTAATGAAGTTAAGCAACTGATATTAAAAAATTTTATATCTTGTTTCAATTTTTTAATATCTTTAACATATCAGTGTGCTATCATTTTCTTATCAAAACTTTATATCAGTTTGATTATGAAATAATATATATATATATATATAGATATATATATATATATATATATATATATATATATATATATATATATATATATATATATATATATATATATATATATATATATATATATATATATATATATATATATATATATATATATATATATATAATCAATCCTTTTTTTTACAGTATAACAAAATACTTACATTTTAGTTTACTTATACTGTTATTTTTTATTGATTCACACATCATCACAGATCTATAAAAGTTTAAATACCTTTAAAAGATTGTCCATAAGTCAATGCGGAATAACCAGAGTTAGTTTTTCTGAACGTTGCAATGCATCTACAGATATAAATTTTCTCCGTTACAAAATTTATTTCTTTTTCAGTTGTGTAGTAAGAACAATTATATTTTTATTTTTTAATTTTTGCCAATTGTATTTAATAGTTTTACAATATGTGACTTCTATCCGCTTTTGCTTTTGTTTTTCATTACATCTAGACCCGTCTTTGGGGTTAGATTACACCATGGTCTTTCACTACACAACTTTTAATCTAAAATAGCTGACACCATTCCAGATGTTAAAATACTTTGAAATTTTTAGTAACAAACTAATTTAATTTTAAGATACTAATTGTTAAAAAAATTAGTTTGTTAATCAAATATGAGCGTAACACAGAGAGAATCTTAAAAACGAATTCGGACTAGATTTAAAGTCCATGTATAACTTCTTGGCGGAACAAACCGTTCGTGTTTTAATTGTTTCTATATCTTTAAAACTTTTTAAACGGATAAATACTAATACAGCAACAGAAGGAAATAGAATTTGAAAATTCATTAATGCAAATTATACATGACAAAATTATTAAAAAATGGCATAGAAACAATATTTTGAAACTTTCAGCATTATTGAAGGATATATTGAATAAATTAAGTTTAATATTTTTAGCAAATTCATTGAAATAAATTTATTTAAAGCAATTTTGTATTATTAATACGATAAAATTGGGTGAAATCTTAGAAATAATTGAGTAACAATAATGCTGAAGTTTGTGACTTTTTCATATTTTACTATTAATTTTCTTTTTCTTCTTTTATTAAAAAAGAATAGAGACATTTTTTATTCTACTGATTGTCAAATAGTTCGAACCCCATCACTGAGAAGACAATTTGCTTCAACTTACTTAACACCCTAAAACTAAGGCCATTAGTGAACCAATGATGATGCCAATGTTATTTAAATTGAAAGGTTAAATCCATTTAATAGAGCTACATAAGTTATAACAGCCCCTATAGTGCCTAAAATAAAGCTTCTTTTGATTGGCGCTATATGCCAAGCGGTTAGATTAATTTCTTTTTGGATAGAACACAGTAGAAATTGTTTGCCTGAGGTAGTTGAAAAAGCATTGAAAGGCATGGCTTGGACAGTAGTGTATATTTTAACTGATGTTTCAGTTACTGAAACTGCTGAAATCAGCATGAACAAGAAAGATAGAAAGCTGTAGACAAGAATCAACCAAGCTATAATAGTTTGAAGTCTTTCTACAGCATGAAACTCATTAGAATTAAGAAAACTGGATATAGAAACGTACATTACTGTAGCCCCAGCAATCACTTCAATGAAAACTAACAATGAAAGATCGTCGTCAATGGAAAGTATTTTCGATTTGATGTTATGATATTTCCTGCACAGTATCTCCATGTTCAAGAATTCCTCTCTCAAAAATCTAGTTTCAAAATTTTGCAACAATGATTTCAAATGGTGACAAACTAATGCATAATATACCACAAAAATTTTCGTGGGCAACATAACAGAAAAAGTAAATACAAGTGATGCTATAGTTCCCAACAAAGCATAGAAGAATTCTAAGTTCAATTTGCTGTCATATTCTTGCTTGAGATTAATTCTATCAATAAAAACCTTGGATAGTATAATTGCAATAAAGATGAAGTGTATAACATGAATTAATAAACTTACAATTATCCATGCATATATGAAAACTATGTTTCGTAAACTAATACTTGCATTTGTTTTACGTACATCCGCAAATATGTCTTTCAGCCTTTGAAATTTATACAAGATGACGTTGCGAAATGTTATCAATACGGCGGTTAGTAAGGTTTCTCCTAACTTAGAAGTTGAAGCTTTTTCATATATAAAAGTTAACATTACTATAAAGATATATGAAATTGTAAGAATTACGTGGAATAATGCCAGAGATGTTTTTAATAATGTCATCCTTTTTGAATTGTTTCTTGTGGCTCCAAACATTGGTAATATTCCACTGAGACAGAACAAAGTAAAGACAAGTTTGCTGAGCTGTTTCATTCGTTTCTTTTGTTTCTTCAATATCTCAGTATTTCTGGTCATTTGAGATTGAAGAGCAGCATGCATGATTTGAAACTGAAAATAGTTTAAACTAGATATTAAATGAAATACTTTTTGAATAGTGAACCAACTCCTCCTTTTTTTCTGGTTTGAGATTTTGTCTGATATGTGACGTTTTAAGTGTGGAGTCAAAAATATATTGAAAAAGTACCAATTTCAAAATAATTTAAATGAGATTCGAATGGACATGGAAGTGATTTCGTAAAAATAAAAATTAATTAAAAAATGAGTTAGGCTAGGTATATAACAATCAAGGATTCCTGAAAAATTTAAAACGAAACTTCAGTTTCTGTCTATATAACAACAGAATAGCTTAGCAAGACTTAGTAACTTTTTGCTTGCAACTGATCTTTGCGGTAAATTTAACTTCCTGTTTACAACCGATTTTTGCTGTCAATTCATAGGAAATTATCTTGTTTGATACAACTGATCGGCCAAAATAGGAGGTATTACCATGCCAAACGCCGTAAGCAACAGATTAAATGCAAGTCTGAATGAGAGATTTTCGAAATATGTTATACAGTCCATTCATGAGTTTGGTTTGTGAATTAAATCCTTATTAGTGTAAGTTTTGATATCTTTATTTTCTATTCGGTTTCTTGAGCAGAAATATCGTAAGTCAGTGCTTATTTCTTCTTTGTAGAGACAGAATATCATGATATTTTATGCACATGTAATTAAACTTACAGCCACATAACTTTCATGTGCCTTTATTTACATATTAGTTTTCAAATATCGTACAAAATAGCGATGAAGAATAATATTAGTAATTTAAGAACCAATTAGATAATGTTCTGCAACAATAGAATTCCGATTTCTGTTTCGGTTATAAAGATATCACGAAAAATCGACTTCTAAATTATATCGTCAGATTCGATTTTTTTATTTCCCGGATTAATGGTGTTCTTTTTTTAAATTGGTTTCTTGCTGTGGAGCAAAAGTTAAAAAAGACTAGTATATCGTGCTAAGTACTATGTAGCACAGTACTGTTTAATTTAAGGAAAAATATAATTATTATATAATAGTATAAATAAAATATAATAGTAATAATGGGCTTGAAATAACGTCTTTTAAACTTTGAATTCAATCACTGGGTTAAGAAGTGTCTGGTGTTAAGTGTTTTTTTCGAAAGTGTTGCAGACATCTCTGATTCATTTAGTAAAAGGTATTCATGTGTCAAACTTCTTTTTCAAGAACTAGCACTAATGATGTAGCTACACTAAATATAAACTATTAAGCAAATTATGCTGACATATAATTGTAAGAAAATTAAATTATATAAGTGATTTTTGTTATAAAAGTTTCGACGATTGCTTTTAATTCAAAGAGATATAACCAAATGAACGTGTTTTTCTAGCCTCCTTTTACCAATTGTCATAAGAATACATTTCATTTTTTTGCTATTAATTATTTATTGATTGAATATATAGGTTATATCTTCAGTTATAAAATAAAACTAATTATTTTCTTTACAATAAAGAAAAAGCCACCAAAAGAACACGTTTTTGCCTAAATTGCTTTTATTCGTGATATCTCGAATGATATCTTTTTCTTTCTCATGAAATTAGTTTCGCAAAAATTTAGGTGATCGCATCAATTAAGTGAGTTAAATGGAAGAAAAATGTTTGACTGGGGACAAGTTAAAATCTGTTCCTTTCATGCAATATAAACTATTGATGAATTTGTTATGATATTGATGAAATTAAACTGCTGATGTTAAATATCAGCATTTTAAAAAAATATTATTTCTTAAGTATATCAATTTGCTCTCAAATTTTACATAAAATTTTTCACCCATTTATTTTGTTATGAAATAAAACAAAATGGTTGCGCGTAATTATTCTTTTTTATTCAATAATTCGTTACATTGACTGTATTTTGATTTAAAAATTTTTAAATAGGATTTTAAGTGTCTAATCATTTAGGTACTCTAATTGTCAGATTGAATATTGATTTTAATTTACGCTCTATTTAATGACTTTCACAGATTATTTGTTTAAAAAAATTATTATTTCATGAGTATTCGCTGTATTTTCAATTTTATATTTTAAAAACATTATGCCAGACTTTGAATCCGTCAGCGGATTAAAATTTTTTAAACGCTGTCTAATTAAGGCCTGGTTTCTTAGGACAGGACGCCGTCAGCTGGAAATCAGCGCTAGCCTCTGATTGGTCCATTTGTGAGTTTGATAGTATACGTCATCGAACGTTCATCTTGAACTACAATTGCCGTCCAACTCAACTGCAGTTGGATTACAACGTGACGGTAACCACAGAAGCAATGGCGGACAACGAACAACAGCACATTGAAATCAGCCAAGATTTTGATTTTGACATTAAACATAGCTTCTTCATTAAACATAACACTCTTCATTTAGCTCAGCCATAATGTGTTTTTTCTTGAACAAAGTCATTATTTGTTCTCTAAAACACTGGTCGACAATACAAATCAATACAAATTCAAAATAAATATTTGTTTACGTTAATAACGCATGCGCAATGAGAGATAATGTCTGCGTTGGACCGACTGCTCACGCTGAGCTAACAAAAAAGTATTTTTTTGGCGTCAGCTCTACGTCAACTTTCCGCTGACGCCCAGATAAGGCGCTTGTCCTAAGAAACCAGACCTTAAAAATAACAGAACACTTTTATCAATAAATTTAACTGCCTTCCTCCCCTTTTTCATAAGGTGTCACACTTTACTTTTAACCTTTACCTTTTTTGTCACATGGCACACTGTCATATAAAAACATACAATGTAAAAAAAAAAAATAGGAAAATTTTTTTTTTAAATTTTCACAAAAATTGTCAGCTGCTGTGATAGTTTAAAACCGTTAATTTCCCTGTAATACTATTTGAATTACTAATACTAGCACTAATACTACTAATTAGTAATACTATTTAAAAATGGACGCTGTTTAAGCAAATAAGTGCTGTTATTTAAATAAAATAAAAAACCTCGATATAACAATTCTCATGACCAGACAACGCAACACCCCCTAGAAGTAAGAAGGCCTCAGCCCGAATCAATTTAGTAGTCCGACGTAACGAACTTAAACTGCGAGTGGCTGAAAAATAAGAAAGATTTCACTACGTTCGGGTTACTAAGTTGCGCAGTGGTGGTTAATACAAAAGATGTCATTACGTTTGGACTACTAAAGGATCAAATTTCTTGTTTATGGTTATGGTGAGGCTTTTCTAGGAAATGTGCTGGAAGCTGGATATAGTTGAAATTTCAGTATTTGGCACGGAGCGCCATTAACTGATTCATCGATTCTAGTAGGTCGCAAACTGTAAGTCATGGAACCTAGTATAAGAAATGGGATAAAAATAAAAGTGATTCACAGCGTAGGAACTGTGAAGTCAAGATAGGAAAATCCTGAATGAATGTGAGTCCAAAATCAGTTTTGGGGCTCTGGAAGTAGAGAACGAAGTAGCTTAAAAAGCTCTTCATCCCTCAAAACCTCTTTCGTCTCCTTGAAAAGCTGCAAAAATCTGGTGGCATTGTCGGTTACTTTCACGGGCCGAGGTTTTCTTGCTTTGGGCGTCTTTAGGAGTCTACTTGCATCTCCGGGTTGGCACAAGTTTTGTTTTTCTTTCTCTTATTATTATTTTCTGTGGTAGCCGGAGTTACTGTAGTTTCCATTTCAATTGAACTCTGATTTTGTTCCTCAGGCATTATGCTGGGTGTTGATGCTGTATCTGGAGCTTGAAGTTCTATCTGTTCTACTGGTGTCATTGGGGGCTCGGTCTGCTGAGAAGTTTCAGTCTCTGTAGTAGTATTAGTCTTTTCAGCTAACTCTGACTCTGTTGATTCCTTAGCAGTTCATTCCTCTTTGATCATCAAATATCGTTCGAGCAGGTAACCCATTCTGAACTGATTTTCATTGAGAACATCATCCCTTGTTCTGTTGTATTCATCCTCGAAATATTGCTTATTTGAAGTCGCTTTTCTGATCAGGTCGTTGATGTTGTTAGGAGTAGCCTTTTTATCAGCGCCTTCATAACTCATCTTTTTCATCTCGTCATGATAGAGTTTGGGAGGTGGCTTATCAAACATTCGTTTGCCACCACGTCCGAATCTGTGGTTAGAAGACATATCTGGACTGGAGCTTGGTTACAAAACAATCTTACTCCTCGACGTCTCAAGAAAGAATCCATTCTAGGAAATGTTGCTCCATGCCGGAATAATAACGGGTTTACTTTATTAGAAGGCGAGCGTTCTGTCTCCTGAGCCACTGCAGCTGTAGTAGCTGTTTAAAAAGAAAAATTATCTTTATCTAATAAACTGTCTGTCTTTATCTTATAAGTCTTATTTATTTTAATCATATGTTATTGTGAAAATGTTTAAAGCTGTAGTAGCCCACACTAATAAAAATGTCTGGAATTTGAATTACCGAAAAATGATGTCTGAATACAGATAATAATCAGTTAGAGAATCAATTATCTATACTCTAACACAACGCAATTTTACTTATACTATGTTCAAAACCATAAAATAATTTCTGAAAAGAAAGAGCAAGTAAAAAAATAATCTTAAAATGATTTGAAAAAAACGTTTAAAGCCATAGCGGCCGACACTTTTAAAAATTTCTGGAATTTGAATTACCGAGAATTGATATCTGAAGACAGATAATAATTGGTTAGTGTATCGATTCGACATTAAAATCAAATTACAATTTTATTTATACTATGTTCAAAAACATAAAATAATTTCTGAAAAGAAAGAGCACATAAAAAATAATCTTAAAATGACAACAAAAAAAAAAAGATGAAGTTATCTTACGGTAAGCGAAAATGCATGGCAATAACTAAAATTTGATTTGACAATTTTAATCCGTTTATGATTAGGGTAAAAAATGAAGAAAAAAAATATTTAGGGAAAAGCAGCTTTGCTCCGTCAACAAATACGGAAAACTGCAAAAAAAATGGGAATTTTTTTCAACTCTGATAACGATTAAAAACAGAAAAAAACTCCATTTATCTTTAAACAGGGTTCTTTTTCTTTTTTTTTATTTGTAAAAAATCTTTTTTTCTATGGAATTTGAAGTTATTTGTTACAGAGTATACTTATGATTCTGAAATACAATACATGTTACAGATCGCATATTTCTATTTTTACACTTTAATTGCGTTTTACAATGAAATCTGTTAGCAATGATGATAATGTTTAGTAGTGTATTCATTTTGCGGGAAAAAACCATGAAACAAACACTAAAAATATTTAATCTGCTGATTTGAAATATTTTTGCATTCACCAAAGCGTAGAATGTCACACATCTTGTGACAACATCTCTCCTCCTCTTCACAGACTGTCACAATTTCACAACTCCCTCTCCTCCAAGCATGATATCATTTATAAATGGTCTCTAATTTAAATGGAGGTTTTTTTTTTCTTTCTTTTTTCTTTTTGAAATTCCGGATATGCTGTTAAAGATTTTAAAAATCAATTGTTTAATTAACAATATTTTATTTTACATCATTTGTTATTCATTTATATACTCTCAAAGTTGCTGTGTTTTAGATATAAAAGCATTGACACCAACTAGATTATATTTTTTGTAAGTAGAATAGGCATCTCATGGTTACGCAATTTTTCCACATACCACGCTTACCATGGTAACAGAAAATGTACCCTTTTTCCTGACTGCTGTACGTTTCTGTAAGAGGTGGAAATACGATGGCTTGGAAAAAAGTAAGATTTGCCGTTACCTTAAAGGAGATGGATGAAGTGGGGAGAATGAGGAAATTACTTAACACTGAGACGCCAACTTCGCCGTGCAATTGTAAAAACAACGTAAATGCTTCACGTTTGCTTCACGTTGCAAAGATTGATTTTATATCAAAGAGATATGGTCAAATGATTATTTTTGAGCCTTAACTGCACAAGCTAGAAACATAAATTTCTGATAATGGGTTCCTTTTATAACGTAGGCACCTACTAATGAAGGACTTTTTGATATCCCACCTCTAAAGTAGTCAAATGGGGGTTAAAAGTTTGATTGAAATTTTGTCTTTTTGTTAGGTTCTGTTTAACAACAATATAAGCAGAGATGAATAGTCAGTCATACGTTAAGTATCTATACATATATTTCTCTTACACGGCGGCAAAAAAACGTCTCCTTACAACTCCCCGAATGGCAACGCTAGAAAATCGACCAATGATTGCCGCTAAAAATGTCACCTGCCAAATCTAGATAAGGTGGCTCAACATATAGCGCTTGTAAAACCGGAAACTGAAATAACCAGAGTGTAAAATATTATGTGCTTATGCGCATCGTATTTTTTGTTAAATAATTTATTTATTACATATTAGTTTATAGATGGTGACGAGAAGAGTTTTGTGGTTGCTATGGTGACTAATTAGAATGTAAATTGTTTTTTTCGAGTGAGTGTGAGATTTGTTTTTCGGAACTGCGATGCTGTAATTTTATTGTTTATGTTAAACATGATAGTAGTTTCCTTAATTATTTGATTCGAAGTCCTTTGAGTTTTATTTGAGGTCAGTTTATTTTGTAATTTTTGACAAGAGAGAGCATTCTCACCAAATGAGATTTCTTCCGAAATTCAATGTTTTGTTTATGCAGGTTTTTCCATTGCAATTCACTCATTTCAGTATTTAATAGACTTAATTATAGCCAAAATTTTAACCTTTTTAAAGAGATATCAGTTTTAGAAATTTTATCTTAAGATTTTATACTATAGCACATTTCTAATAGACTTAACGAATTATATGTCATTTATTTGAATTCAAATTTATTTTAATGACTTAGTATTTACTGAAAAGATGTAATTTAAAAAAAAAAGTTGTTATATGGATTTGAGTTATTGTTTCGAATTCTTAGAATTTTGTGCATTTGCAATGTATCTAAGTTAGTAGCGAGCGAAGTGAGCTTGGTTTGCGAAGCAAACCATATAAGATTGCGTAGCAATTTTTGGGGGTTGACGAGCGTTAGCGAGCAGGAGGCGCAGCCCACTAGTTTACTTATATTCATTTTGTTAGGTTTCTTAGTAATAGTTTAAGTAGTCTTAAAGAATTTATTATACGTTAAGGTTTTTTAAACTCGTTTTGTTAGGTCGTCCTTAATAATTTAAATAGCCAGTTATACATTAAGTATTTATTTGCTATAATTTTGTATTTTTATAGAAATAAAAACTTAGTTGAGATGTAATTATTTAGATTTATTTTTTATCCTTTTTAAAATGACTGAAATTTTTTGAGCATAAACGGTGATGTGGCGCAGCATATTGTCATACCAGTTATTGGAGACGGAGCTTCTCTTTTTCGATCAATAGCTTAGATATATTATACAATGCACAAGTCATGACTCAAGTGGTGCATACAAATCAAAGTGCTTCCGTGCGGGAGAAGCCGCGGGCAACAGTTAGTAAATTATATATTCATTGAAGTTGAACTTATTTCATTATGTTCTTGACAATGATTGAAAGGTTTCCACAAGCAAACTTTTTAGACTAAATTGATTTTATTCCTTTTTTTGAGCCTTACTTCATTTTTTTTTTTTTGTTTCGTGAAAATAATTTCAAAAAACTGATGAATCACCTATTACATCTTCTAAATGGTCTGAATAAGGAAAAAAGTTTCGTATTAAACCATCAGTTCATTTAACTAATATAACTTAATGAAATTAAGCAACTGATATTAAAAAATGTCATATCTTGTTTCTATTTTTTAATATCTTAAACATATTAGTGTGCTATCATTTTCTTATTAAGCCTTTATCTCAGTTTGATTATGAAATAAAAAATGTGTTTATGTAATTGAATTTATTCAATATTTCTTTGCATTGGATGTATTCCTGAATTTAAGTAGCTTTTTGATTTTTTGACAACTTTTGATTTATATTCTAGTTGATTAATAATTGATTTTAATTTCACTGTTGAATTTTTTTTTTTGTTAAAATATTTTTAATTTTATTTAATTTGGATCCCCTGAGATCTAGAATGCGCTATCTAGAATGCGCTATCAAAAATCGATTTTCTTTAAATAAATATATCCAATTTTTATAACTTATTTCTTATAAATTCAATTACTTATTTCTTATAATTTCATATAACTATCAATACAATTTAATATTTTACGCGTTTTAGTAATCAACGCATTGCGCGCATAAGGGAAGACTTTGCCACGATCATTTTGAAAGAACCTATAGGTTTGAAAAACAAAATACAGTATGAAACAAAGATTAACAAATAACTTGGACTAAGTTTGAAACGAAATATTTAACTTTTAGAAGATGCTGTACCCTATTAGTCACAAAATTTCTTTGGAGACCTAAAATGAACCTTATTATATTTATTCGATATTTTAATATCTGCTGAGGATAGATTAGAAGAAACATCAGTGTGTATATATATATATATATATATATATATATATATATACACTGGTTATCATAAATTAAGGAAAATTCACAAAAATCGCGATAACTCAAGAAATTACACATGGAATTTTATGAAACTTACCCACAATATACAACACATAGTAAGGTATTAAACAACATAAAAAGAAATTATCAGACATTAATAGTAGTATAGAAATTAGCACATGTATAAAATAAACAAATTGGAAGTATCGGTTTGCAATAGAAAAAGTACCTTTAATATGGAATATGATTGCCTCTAGAAGCAATACAGCACAAACAGCGATGTGTGATGCTTTCAATTATGCGGTCTATCAGTTCAATAGGAAGTGAGAGCCATTGCTCTTGTAAAGCAGTTGCAAGCGTGGCAAGGGTCTGAGGGGGCGGATTGATGGCAGATACACGCCTCCCTAGAGCATCCCAAACGTGCTCGATAGGATTCAAGTCCGGGGATCGAGCTGGCCACTCCATGCGAGTAATTGTTTCCTGTTGAAGATAATCATCAACAATGCGAGCTCTGTGTGGTCTTGCATTATCGTCCTGTAACAGGAAGCAATCACCAATTGCCCCGGCATATGGGCGCACATAAGCATCAAGGATGTTGTCTCGATAAACCTGAGCATTCACGGTTCCCCTTGGAAAGACATGGAGGTATGTGCGCCCTCCTAAGGATATGCCTCCCCAAACACAGACACTGCCTCTTCCGTATGCATCTCTTTCACGGATGTTTGATGGATGATAACGGGTCCCAGGTTCTCTCCATATCAAATAACGTCTACTGTCACTTTCTAGACTAAACCTGGACTCATCCGTAAAGAGAACAGGCCTCCATTGATCTGACGTCCAGTGGACATGTTGTCGGGCCCACTGCAAACGGTCTCTCCTATGGCGTGATGTGAGCGGCACGCAAATGGCTGGTCGTCTCGCATACAGACCACCTTCGTGGAGCCTTCTGCGCACAGTTGACGTTGACACCAACCTTCCGGTGGCTGCAGCAAGAGAGGATCTAAGATGTGTCGGAGTAGCGGTTCTATTCCTGCGTGCACTTAATGTCAAATATCGGTCATCGGCACTGGTCGTAACAGTTGGCCGTCCTTGACTGAACCTCCTAGATGCCGAATCTGTGGTTTGAAATTGCCTCCAAAGTCTATGAACCACAGATGGACTCACATTTAGCCATCTGGCCACTTCTGATTGACTCTGCCCTGCCTCTAGTCTCCCGATGGCTCTCCATCGTAGTTCTTCAGGCAAATGATGCCTAGAGGTCATTATTACGAATTGGCTATCTCAGATTTTCAATGTCGCAATCACAGTAAAATTTGTGTGCTTTCTCTCAAACTTGGACTTTTATGCTCCAGGCAGATGACGTAAGCCGAGTGCAGCGCCACTAATTTGCATATTGCAATTTTACTCAGCTACTCTTAGTGGACAACATATGCAAATTTTGCACGGTTTGGCTTACTTTTGAAAGAGTTATCGCTATTTTTGTGATTTTTCCTTAATTTATGATAACCAGTGTATATATATATATATATATATATATATATATATATATATATATATATATATATATATATATATATATATATATATATATATATATATATATATATATATATATATATATATATAGCGGTTAAGCGGACATTCTTCGGGCAGAAAAAATTATCCGCTTAGGACAGTTGGCCGTTTACGGGAAGGGTACCCTAATAACGAAGTTTGATTACTTGTAATCAAACTTCGATTACTGTAATCAAACTTAATTAAATTATGATTTAATTACTTTATTTATGATTACTTTAAATTATGATTACTTGTAATCGTGATTACAAGTATTTGATTACATAGCAGTAATTATCTGTAATCAATTACGGTTGTAATTGATTACTGTAATCAACGCCCAACTCTACCTTGTACTATGACATGAGCACATTGCAATGAGCTTACATACCTTTAGACTAATTACAGAAAAATATCATTCATTACTAAACTAAACTCATTTATTGCAGGCAGATTGCAATAAGTTCAGAATATACTGAAGGCTTATTGATAACACCATTATTGGCTTATTACTTTGAACCTACGCAAATTTATCTTGTGTAATGAATTTTGTTTTATCAGTTTTCTGAAATTCCATTTTAGAGTTCATAGCATTAGCGATAGAAGGAGAAAAGCTGTCAAACCACTTTTCTCGGAATCAATCGTGAAGCCTTTACGTCTCAAGGTTACATGATTTCCCCATTCTCCCCACTTTATCCCTCTCCTTTACTAAGGTATCCGCAAATCTTGCTTTTTTTCCAAACTATCGTATTTCCACTTCTTACAGAAACGTAAAGGAAAACAGCAGTCAGGAAAAAAGGGAACATTTTTTGTAACCAGGGTAACGAAGAGGGGGTAAGCGTGGAAAGTGGAAAAATCGCGTAACCATGAGATGCCCATTCTATTTACAAAAAATATAATCTAGTTGGGTGACAATTCTTTTACATTTGAACACAAAAATTTTGAAATCATGTATATGAATAGCAAATGATGTGAAATAAAATATTGTTAATTAAACAATTGGTTTTCAAAGTCTTTAACAGCATATTCTGAATTTCAAAAAAAAAAAAAAAAAAAAAAAAAAAAAAAAAAAAAAAAAAAAAACAGCCTCCATTAAAATTAAAGACCATTTATAAATGATATCATGCTTGGAGGAAAGATTAAATTTTCTTTTTGTGTTTGTTTTATGGTTTTTTTCCCTCAAAATGAATACACATCTAAGCTAACAAATTTCATTGTAAAACGTAATTAAAGTTTAAAAATAAAACTTGATATGTGATCTGTAACATTTATTTTGTTTCAGAATCGTATGTATACACTGTAAAAAATAATTGTAAATTCTATAGAAAAAAAAAAATTTACCAAAAAAGAAGAAAAAACTGTTTAAAGATAAATGCAGTGTTTTTCTGTTTTTAATCGTTATCAGCGTTGCAAAAAATTCCAATTTTTTTTTTACAGTTTTCCGTATATTTGACGGATCAAAGCTGTTTTTCTCTAAATATTTTTTTTCCTTTTTTTTCCTAAACGTAAACGGATTAAAACTGTCATATCAAACATGCAGTTTTGCATACCGTAAGACAACTTCATCTTTTTTCTTTTATCATTTTAAGATTATTTCTTTACTTACTCTTTCTTTTCAGAAATTATTTTACGGTTTTGAACATAGTATAAATAAAATTGCAGTTAGAGTATCGATTCGACTTCAAAGTCGAATCGATACTCTAACTGATTATTATCGGTCTTCAGATATCATTTCTCAGTAATTTAAATTCCAGACGTTTTAATAAGTGTGGGCAACTATAGCTTAAAACGTTTTCACAATAACATTATGATTCAAATAAATAAGACTTGTAAGTTATTAAAGATAGACAGTATATAAGATAAAGAATAATTTTCATTATAAACAGCCACTAGAGCACACTTCCCCCCTTTTTAATCCAGTTAATTGATGGGATAGATATTGCATCACTTAAATTTTTGTGAAACTAATTTCATGAGAAAGAAAAAGATGTCATTCAAGATAGAGTGAATAAAAGCAATTTAGGTTAAAACGTTTGCTTTTGGTGGCTTTTTCTTTATCGTAAAGAAAATAATTAGTTTTTTTCTATAAGTGAAGGTATAACTTATATATTCGGTCAATTCACAATTTATAGCAAAAAGTGAAATGTATTCTTATAACAATTGGTAAAAGGGGGCTGGCGAAAACACATTCATTTGGTTATATCTCTTTGAATAAAAAGCGATAGTCGAAAATTTTATAACAAAAAACACCTATAAAATTTAATTTTCTTGCAATTGTATGTCAGCTTAATTTGCTTAATATTGTGCTATCTGTTAAGTGCATTAACAACATTGGTGTTGATTCCAGAAGAATATGTTCGACACGCAACCCTTTACTCAACGAATCAGAGCATGTTTTCACCACTTGCGAAACACTTAACACAAGGCACCTCTTAACCCAGTGTTTGAATTTAAAATTTAAAATATGTTACTTCAAGCCCATTATTGCTTACATAAATTTTAATATACTATTATATTATAAGGATATTTTTCCTTAAATTAAATAGTACTGTGCTACATATATAGTGCTTGCCACGATATAGTCTTTTTTGACTCTTGGGCCACAATAAAAAAACTAAGCAGAAAAAGAACACCATAAATCCGGGAAACTAAAGATCGAATAAGGCATCATAATTTAGAATTTGATTGATAACGAATTTTTTGCAATACCAAAAACTAAGATCTCTTTTAAACCGAAACAGAAATCGGAATTGTAATGCTTCACAACATATTATCTAATTGGTTTTTAAATTGCTAATATTATTCTTCACCTCTTTTGTAAGTAAAGTTATAAAAGAGTTACAGGATATTCCTGTGAGATTAATTACAAGCACATAAAATATCACGATATTCTGTCTCTACAAAAAGAAATAAACACTGACTTGTGATTTTTCAACAGAAGACTTGTGAGAATCCGAATGCAAATAAAGATATCAAAACTTATTCTAATAAAAATTTAATTCAAAAACTAAAAGCATCAACATATACGGTTTTTGAAAATTTCTGAGTATGACTTGTATTTATTATTTTGCTTACAGCGTTTAGCATAGTAATACCTGCTATTCTGGCTAATCAGTTGTATCAAAGCAAAGATTTAATCTCCTATTACAATATTCTGTCGGTATATAGACAGAAACTGAAAGTTCATTTCAATATTTTAGGAATATTGAATTGTTATATTACTAGTTTGATTGAAGGACTCATTTAAATAGTGAACTAACTCTTTTTTTTTTTTTAAAAAAAAGAGAGTAAAAATTACTTTCGCTTCCATGCGAATCATTTTTAGCTTATTTTAAAGCTAGAACGCTTCAAATTTATTCTGCTGCTGCACTTAAAACATCACAAATCATACAAGATCTCAAACTAAAAAAAGGAGCGGGTTCGTCATTCCATTAGTTTTAAATCATGTACACTGTTCTTCAATCTCAAATGACGAGTATTACTGAGACAATGGAGAAGCAAAAGAAACAAACAAAACAGCTAAGCAAACTTGTCTTTACATTGTTCTGCCTCTGTGGAATATTACCAATATTTGGAGTCGCAAGAAACAATTCAAAAAAGAAGACATTATTAAAATCATCTCTGGGATTATTTCACATAATTCTCATAATTTCATACATCTCTATAGTAATGTCAACTTTTATTCACGAAAAAGCTTCAACTTCTAAGTTTGGAGATACCTTACTAATCACCGTATTGATAATATTTCGCAGCGTCATTTTGTATAAATTTCAGAGGCTCAAAGACATATTTGCTGATTTAAGTAAAACAAATGCAAGTATTAGATTACGAAACATAATTTACACATATGCATGGATAACTGTAAGTTTGTTAATTCATGTTACACACTTCCTCTTTGTTGCAATTATACTATCCAAGGTAATTTATGCTAGATTGAATCTCAAGCTAGAATATGACAGCAAATTAAACTTAGAATTCTTCTATGCTTTGTTGGGCACTATAGCATCGTTTGTATTTACTTTTTTTGTTATGTTGCCCATGAACATTTTTGTGGTATATTATGCATTAGTTTGTCAACATTTGAAATCATTGTTGCAAAATTTTGGAACAAGATTTTTGCGAGAGGAATTTTTGAACGCGGATATACTGTGCAGGGAATACCATAACATCAAATCGAAAATACTTTCCATTGACGATGATCTTTCATTGTTAGTTTTCATTGAAGTGATTGCTAGGGCAACAATAATATACGTTTCTATATGCAGTTTTCTTAATTCTAATGAGTTTCATGCTGTAGAAAGACTTGAAACTATCATAACTTGGTTGGTTCTTATTTACAACTTTTTATCTTTCTTGTTCATGATGGTTTCAGCAGTTTCAGTAACTGAAAAATCAGCTAAAATATACACTACTGTCCACGCCATGCCTTGCAATGCTTTTTCAGATACCTCAGGCAAACAAATTCTTCTCTTTTCCATCCAAAAAGAAATTAATCTAACCGCTTGGAACATAGCGCCAATCAAAAGAAGCTTTATTTTAGGCACTATAGGGGCTGTTACAACTTATGTAGCTTTATTAAATGGATTTAATCTTTCAATTTAAATAGTATAAGCATTTATCTGGTTCTAGTTCGTTAATACCTTTAGCTTTAAGGTATACAGTAACTTGAAGCAAAATACATTATCTTCTCAGTGATGGTATTTGAACTATTTAAGAATCAGTAGAATAAAAAATGTCTCAAACGTTTTTTAAAAAAAAAAGAAAAAGTAAATTAATAGTAAAATATAAAAAGTCACACACTTTAGCATTATTGTTATTCAACTATTTCTAAGATTTCGCCCAATTTTCTCGTATTAATAATACAAAATTGTTTTAAATTTATTTCAATAAATTTGCTAAAAATATTAAACTAAATTTACTTAATATATCCTTATATAATGCTGAAAATTTCAAAATATTGTATCTATGCCATTTTTTAATAATTTTGTCACGTATAATTTGCATTAATAAATTTTCAAATCCTATTTCCTTCTGTTGTTGTATTAATATTTCTCCGTATATAAAGTTTTAAAGATATAGCAGAAATTAAAAAACGAACGGTTTTTCCCGCCAAGAAGTTATGCATGCACTTTAAATCTAGTCCGAATTCGTTTTGACATTGTCTATGTGTTACGCACACATTTGATTAACATATAATTTTTTTTTTAAATTAGTTTCTTAAAATAAAATTGATTTGTCACTAAAAATTTCAATGTATCTTAACATCGAAAATGATTGCAGCTATTTTACATGAAAAGTTGTGCAGTGAAAGACCATGGTGTAATCGAACACCAAAGACAGTTCTTGATGTAATGAAACACCAGGAATGTTCCTTTACATCAATTTAAGTGTAGAGTAGTCAACACGATTTTTAGTGCTTATGTAACACTAAAATGCATAATAACAATAAGATATGAAACACATAAAAGCCAGTAAAGTCAATCTTACGATGTAAAGTACGAACGAGAATTTATTAAAGTTTAAGATTTCCCTATTTCTTTAAATAAATATTTTTTATTTATAAAACATCCAAATAGCACATTAAGATAAATTTGAAATAGTTTTAGTAAAGCAAAAAGGGATGTTACAAAACACTAAAATGTATAATAACTATAAGATATGATACACATAAAAGACAGTAATGTTAATTTTACGATGTAATTTAAAGTAAGAACGGGAATTTATTTAAGTTAAGGATTTCCCACTAATTCTCAAAAAAAATTAGCTTATTAATTCAAGAATCCAAATAGCACATTTAGATAAATTTGAAAAAAAGCATTTTCAATAAAGCAAAAGTGGATAGAAGTCACATATTATAAAACTATTAAATACAATTGTCAAAAATTGAAAAATAAAAATATAATTGTTCTTACTACACTATATATATATATATATATATATATATATATATATATATATATATATATATATATATATATATATATATATATATATATATATATATATATATATATATATATATATATATATATATATATATATATATATATATATATATATCGAGCAGCGATGGCTCAGGGGATAGAGCGTTCCCTTCCAGAGGTGAACCGAGTTCGAACAGATATTTTGTTTACTTTTATTTCAGCAAATATTAAAAGATCTTTTCATTAATTTCAATGAATGTATTTAGGGCCGCGATAACTCAGGGGATAGAACGTTCGCCTTCTAATGAGGTGAGCCGGGTTCGAATCCCAGTGATGGCTGGTCTATACGAATTCCGCATCCGACTTCCAACCACAGTACTGATGTGAAATGTCCTCATTGGTAGACAGATCATGGGTTTGTATCCCCTTGCCGACAGGCTAACTGTGGGAGGTTCTGGTGGTTTTCTTCTCCATTTAAAGCAAATGTGGGTTAGTTCCATTAAAAAGTCCTCCACGAAGGCAAATTTCTCCTAGTACTTGATCCAAGAGTTCTCTTGTCTTCTGTATTGGGTTGAAAATTACAAGGCTACGGAGTTAAACATTAGTAGTCGGAACCCAAAAAATCGGGTTGGCTCTTCAACGATGATAATAAAATAAAAAATTCATATAATCTTAAAATAGTGTATAATAGCATAATGTAAATCAACTAGGCCTTCATCCCTTAATCTATGTGCTGGCCATCTCACCATATTAAGGCTGCATTTCAAAGCAATCCCACATCATAGTCCAAGCTGGCTTTGCTTGCTCATTGGATACCAATGTATTTTAGTCTAGCTTTATTAGGAATGGTTGTACTTTTTTTTAATGAAGTTCTAAAAATTTGAAATACCTGTCGTGAAACATTTGACTTACGTACATATCGCCAGTGTTCCCCAATCCCCGGTCCGCGGACCGGTACCGGTCCGTGGATCAAATGGTACCGGTCCGCCCATTTCATTGAAACTGAATTTAAACTCCTAGGTTTATACCCCAAATTAAAAATATCTGTGTTCTAATAAAATTTTATTTATTTAAAAAAAGTGGCCCCCGAAGGTAGTGACATAAATTTTTTAATGTTTGTAATGTATCATTGTCTCCGATTAACCCCTGATGGAACCGTTTCATTGCAAAGAAACAAGCTCAGGGTTCTCATTGATTTAACATTCTAGTAAGTTAAAATGTTAAATCACTTCATATTTAATTTTTGGTATAGCTGTATTTTATTTTGAAGGCATGTTTAAATACAATTAAATTAAATTAGTAATACGAAATAATTAACGTCCTCCCCCCCCCCAGTGGGCCGCGGTAAAATTATCAAACGTTGGCAGGTCCGCGGTGATAAAAAGGTTAGGGAACACTGCATATCGCTACAGTTCCGTTTTAGTGCGCTGTAAAATTTCTATTACTTGAGTATCTATATCATGCAACATTATTATTTCCTATTTATTACCACAACATTGATAAAAAGGTACATATCTTATCACTGTCATTGAACAGTCGTCCCAATCTTGAGTTCAACGTCATAGCCAATGTTCAGCTTCATAGCCTTGTAATTTTGAACTCAATCCAGAAGACAAGGGAGCTCCTGGATCAAGTATTAGGAGAAATTTGCACCGCACTTGCGTTACATGGAGAGGAAAACCATGAAAGCCTCTTACGGTTAGCCTGACGACAAGGGAACTCTATCCCATGATCGGTCCACCACGGAAGCTATTTTAAGTCTGTACAGTATGCGAGCTGGGTGCAGAATTCGTATTGATCAGCCATTGCTTGGATTCTAACCCGGGTGCCTCCCAATGAGGTGAAATCCCCTGAGATCCCTTTTATATCTTGTAGTACTTATTACTTTATTTAATTAGGCATCATTGCTATCAAGAATAGCTTGGAGATATTATATGCCACTCTGAAGCGGAAAAGCTACAGTATAGCTTCTCTCATAAAATTTACAAAATCCGTGAAAAAAAGTATTAAAATAAAAGTTTTGCTTTAAATTTCACTGATTGAGCAACCTCATTAAATATTAGCATTATAAAAGCAGGCTATTTTAATATTCTAGTACTAATATTCAACACCATTTAATATCGGTATTATTAAAGTGCTTGGAAAAAGTAACAGTGATTATTTTCTTTTCCACGCTTCCCTTACTGTTCACTTGCATGCATGGGTGCAAGTCTTCCGTCCCCAAGACGGATTTCCGTCTTTCGAAAATGTCCGCGGACGAAAGTAAGACGGAAACAAGACTGATTCTAAGACGGAAATCGGAATTTTTTTTTTCTGTCCTTAAAAATATTTTTTAGGTCTACATTATTGGTCTAATTTCTAATGTCCTGTTGTTATTTTATCAAAAGACAGATGAATAAATATTTTTTGTACAGTATTTAAACTTGATGTATTATGGTAAAGCTTTCTTAGAGAGTTTGCATATGTCGAGGGGGTACTGTGTATGTTAGGTATTTCAGTCAAAACATTTTCAGTCTTGGCCTTTTTTCCAACTTGCACCCATGCTTGCATGATGTTTCAGTTCCTTATTATTAAATCTTGATTATTCAGTTTTTTGTTCAGAAGAATTTTATTGATTTGACAGAATACAAAAATGCGCATTAGTGTTTAATTAAATACTAGCAGTATGTACGTTCTCCGAAAAAGTGAAGAATAATCAATAAATCAGTGCTTAACACTACAAAATCATGTACAAAACTGAAAAACACTATTAATTATCCAATTCCAATTAATATTCAAAATAAATCCAATTTTTTTATTTATTATTTTTTTCTTTGCCGAAGACTTTACGTTATTAGATTAAACAAAACATGTTTTTAGCAGATTATCCCATTAAAATGGGGATAACTGCACTCAGTATCATATAGCATGATGCTGTTACTTCAGGCGAACTCATGGTACTCAAAACTTATTACAATCAAGCGATTTTCTCTTGTACTAATCCCTTTCGAGGGACCTGGAAAAAAACATCTTTCTACAATATCTATATTAAATTTGCACAACTTTAATACTATTTGATTAGGTATCAAGTATACTAGTTGTACTTGTATTAGTATATCCCGTACCTATTAAAACTGCAGAAATCATATGCCAAAACTGCCAATTACCACAATTAATTATTCCGCTTTGGTTCCAATTTTAACTTGGCTATTTTTTTACATTTCCCCAAAACCAATAAGTACTTTTTCTCCATTAACTTTTCTTTCGAGTACATAGAATTTTTTTTAATCTCAATTAGAACATATTATCAAAACTAATTAAGTACCATTGGCATCAATGACATTATGACGATTTTTTAACGAAACACCTAAAACACTTGGGACCATTTCTCAATTTCTTGATTGCCAATAAATAAAAATCAAGTTGTACGCTTTTTAAATTCGAATTATACTTTCAAAGTTCTATACACCACAGGTGAATAAGTACAGGAATGTTAGAAATATAAATAAAACTCTGTTCTGTATCGCTCACAGGCATTATCCAAATCGAATTACATAATAGAAAATTATTACAAGCCTTAAAAATAACATTTAAAAGGATTCTAAATTGTGTTAAATGAAAAACTTTCTGTTAACTATACTTCAAAAACGCTTTTTTTTTTGCCAATTCAATAAATCAAATTTAATTAAAATCAAAAATTTTTTCCTGTCTTTAGACACCCACGGTAGTTGGTTTCGTAACATTCAGAAAATAAAATGTATATTCTGCAAATACAATAAATTGTTTTCGTAGGTGGTGATTATTATTACAATTGTTAAATCTTATATCTTCATTCGATTATCTTTATTTGATTTATTTTAGAATTCAGCATTTCATCCCAAAATCTAAAACAATCTGTGTCTTGTTATAATTTTTTAATTAAAAATAAATGAAATAGTAAGGGATCTTTATTAGAGTTGCATTAGATAAAAGTTAAAGATATAAAAGTTAAGAGTAAGAGCTCTTTATAAGAGTTCCGTACTTGCTAAGGAACAATTGAAAAAATTATTTCACGATTAAATAGAAAATAATTATTACTAATTATTACTACGTAGGGGAGAGGGGGGCACATGTGAACAATTTTTTTCATTTCTTCATTTTTCCAAAAATATAATCAATTTCTCACAGTAAAGAAGTCCATATGTTTAAATAGTCTTTTCTTTGTCTTATGGAATTTTTTGAGATTTTTCAATAAAATATTTCTTTACTTTATGATATTTTAGAAAAATGACTTCAATTGTTCACATGTGCCCCTATGAGGGGTATTGGATTTTGTTGAGAGCAAATCAGACTGAAAGTCACGTAGAACAAACTGAAAACTTAACTTTATTTACATAAAAAAGAATATAAAAACAATAAGATGTTGCCAGCACAGGAAACTCAAAACTATATAACTAATCTCGAACTCAAACCTCAACATCCTCCCCACCCTGGTCGACCTCGAGGGGGATGACCAGAGCTACCGGACGGGTTATATTGATGCAAGTTCACCACTCTAGCTTTCTTCCACATGTGACGTGGTCGGACATCTTCTTGTAGAAGTACAATATCGCCAATTCGGATGTTAATGATATTGTCCTGATTACGCTTGACAACTCCTATTAGGCGTTCCCACCAGCCTCCCCACCAAGCCGCTCGTGGGGCGATAAATTTCCTAGTTATGCCATTTTGGGCATAATATTGCTGAGTTTTAGCTGATGACAGAACTTGCCATAATAGAATCAAGTCCTTATTTGCTGCATGAAAAGTGGTAGCATTGTCGGTATAGATTGTGTGTGGGAGTCCTCTGCGGCCAACAAAACGTTGTAGTGCCAAAAGAAATTTGTCTGTGGTAAGATCCGACACAAGTTCGATGTGTAATGCACGTGTTGTTGCACAAGTAAATAGTGTTATGTAGGCTGTGTCTCTTGATTTCAAACATCGAATATTCACGGGTCCAGCAAAATCAATTCCTGTGGTAGTAAATGGAGCAGAAGGTACAACTCTTTCAGAAGGTAAAGGAGCTTCGCTTTGTTTTCCGTATTTCGCTTTGGACAGCTTGCAAGGTAGGCATTTGTGAATAACTTGCTTTATAGCTTGACGTCCTCTTAAAATCCAGAAGGTTGAACGTAACTCGGACAGAATTATACGCACACCTAAATGGTGAAGTCGTATGTGTGTATGCTGGATCAAAAGGTGGACAAAATAGTGTTTACCATCGAGCAATAAAGGGTGTCGAGTGTCAGAAGAAATGTTTGAAAATTGCAACCTTCCCCCAAGGCGTAAATAATTATCTTCGAGAAAGGGATTGAAACAGGAAATTTTGGATTTTTTCGGCAGGGGACGTTCAGCTTTTAAGGCATTTATTTCAGCTGAGAAACATTGATTCTGTACAGTCTGTATCCAATAGTTTTTAGCTTTCTCTATTTCATTACAATTCAGTTCATGAGTTATGCGTTGCTGTGTCTTACAGTTGTATACAAAACGTAGTATCCAGGCAGTCACACGAAGAAGTTTCGTATAAGAACTATAACGAGATATATCTATGATGGGTTCTGTAGTTGCAACGTAGGAGGATTGAAATTTGGTTTTTCGTGATTCAGCTTCAACTAAAGGTTGTGTACGTGTAGACAAAACTTTGATAGGCCAAGTTTCTGGATCATGTTTTAACCATTTCGGACCGTGCCACCAAGATTCTAAAATCGATAACTGTGATGGAAAGGTACCACGAGTAAGATGATCCGCAGGGTTATCTGTACCGGGACAGTGGCGCCATTGTGCTGAAGTAGTGTTTTGAAGAATTTCTGTTGTTCTGTTGCAGACAGATGTTTTCCACTGATTAGGATTTCCCTTTATCCAACTTAAAGCTACAGTAGAATCGCTCCATAGTATTGCAGTGTGGGATTTCATGTTCGTTTCCCTGCAAAAATATCGGAGTAGGCGAGCTCCTAGTAGTGCAGCTAACAATTCAAGTCTCGGAAGGGTGACCCTTTTGATTGGGGCTAGTTTATTTCGACTGCAAATGAGATGGATCTCTGTAGAAATATCATCTGCGTGACGAGCGTACAAGCAAGCACCATATGCACGTTCCGAAGCGTCGCAAAACACATGTATGGTAACGTTGGAATTTTCGGAAAAGCCAATCCATCTTGGGATGCATATTTCATTCAGATAGTGTAATTCATTTATCCACTTGTGCCACTGCTGTGCTACAGATGGAGGCAATAGTTCATCCCACTTAATACCACTAAGCCATGTATCTTGAAACAATATCTTCACAACTACTGTAACTGGAGCAAACAAGCCTAGAGGATCGTAAAACTTTGACATCAACTTCAGTAGTAAGCGTTTTGTTACTGGTTCTTTACATGCTTGAACAATTTTTGTCTGCACATCAATTTGAAAAACATCCCTGTTAGTATCCCATTTAACACCCAAGACTTGCGTGATATCCTTAAACGAGACGTTTTCTTGTTTCCACATATCTTTCAAAATCTTAGAATTTGTAGTCCATTTATCTAATGGTAGGCTAATAAGTGATGTAAGTTTCTGCAGTTCTTGGTAAAGAATCAGAGCTTCAGTATCCGTAGACGTTCCGGTTACAAAATCATCCATATAGGTGTTATTCTCAACGTGTCTAGTAGCTGTAGGATATGCTTGTTTGTGTTTTGTAGCCAATTCACGAAGAGAAGCTGCTAATAAAAATGGACTAGAGACGAGTCCAAATGGAAGACGTGTGAATCGATAGGTTACAATTTTATCTTCAGTGCGGAGTCTCCCATCAGGAGTATATGTAGTATTGTACCAAATAAATCGTGTTGCATCTCTGTCTTCTCATTCATCTTTTCATCATCTTTTCATTTTTAGCTTTAGCAATTCTATCTTTCTCAGGTGTATCAGTTAATATGCGTGATTTTTCCTTTTCTCGCTCTCGTTTCTTTAAGTTACTTACTTCACTTACTTAAGTTACTTACTTCTCTTGGAAATGTTCGGATTGATTCTGGTGTAGGACAAGTACTGATGGCACTACTGTTAAGATCATCGTCAACATTTTCTGCTTGACCATTAGTAAACTTTTAAATTATTAATGACCATTGGTAATCATAAATTTTTGAAAGAAAAATTATCAATTAATTAATGAATTATGGAAAAGTAAATAATAATAGTTTTAAACGCATACATATTTTTTAAACTTATAATATCATGAGGATAATAATCTTAATACTATGTAGGGGCACATCTGAACTGTTCACATCTGCCCCACATGCTCTGTTCACAAGTGCCCCATCATTTTTCTTAAACCTAACTTGAAAAATAAAGAATTTTTAATTGAGTAAAAAGAAATAATAACTGTCATAAATTTACCTGAATGTTCATATAATGGTCTGCAATAGTTAATTTTAGCTTATTAGTTGATTTATACTGTGTTTTCACTTGAAGAAGCGAGTGATAAAAGTATATACAACACCAGTTGCTACAAAGAAATTGTCAAAATAGTACAACAAAATGGAGCATTGTTCTGAAAGTTTTGCAGAGAGGTAGGACTAGTATTGCCATCAATTGAAAATTTTTCAAGATTTTTTTATTTCAAATCATATTGGTAAA
The DNA here is from genome assembly GCF_982258835.1 of Parasteatoda tepidariorum. NCBI lineage: Eukaryota > Metazoa > Arthropoda > Arachnida > Araneae > Theridiidae > Parasteatoda > Parasteatoda tepidariorum. Next base: position 99,427,527 of record NC_141760.1, read on the forward strand.
ACATACCATGTTCACATGTGCCCCCTGTTCATATGTGCCCCCCTCTCCCCTACATAAAATTATCAGAATATTGACTATAAAACTTAATTATAGTTAACTGACACTCAATTATAGTTGTTATAAATCTGATAGATATTGCGGTTCAAGATGCGCTAAAACGTCTTTAAAAAAAGGAATGTATTTAATTAAATTAATTGCACAAATTATTTTATTTTATAAGATTTTATTTATCTTCTAAAATCTATTTTATAAATGTATTTTTTTTTTAATTTTTCATTTAAAAAAAGTTTATTTAAATAATGGGGAATAAATATTATTACTTCAATTCAGAATATGGTCTATATAATGTGACTATAGTCCATATATATATATATATATATATATATATATTACACCGAAGAGCCATTACATTATGACCACCCTCCATTTATAACAATGGGCTCACCCAGGTTTTCATGGTTTCTCTCCCAGAAACAATGTATGTTTTCATGGGGCACATTAGGACCCATAATCCTCATAGAACAATCCCTGACGTCTGTAAGCTACTTGAACATAGTTACAGACCAGGTTCACCCACTCATGGCAACAGTTTTTCCTGCAGGGGGTGGTGTTTACCAACAGGATAATCCACCATGTCATAAGGGTCGAATCGTCACTGGAATGTTCGAGGAACATTCCAGTGACTTTCAAATCATGTCTTGGTACCCAAATTCACCTGACCTTAATTCAATAGAGCATTTGGGGTCCTACTTGGAAAACCAAATTCGTGCTGCCACACTACCCCCACGCAATGTGAGGGAATTGCAGGACCAGTTGGTGAGCGCTTGGTACCAGATACCTCAGACTACCTATCAGCACCTTGTGGAATCAATGCCGCGGAGGGTACTTGCAGTTTTGAGGGCTAAAGGTGGTCCTACATGTTATTAGCTGGGTGGTCATTATGTAATGGCTCTTCGGTGCATAATATATTTATATATATATATATATATATATATATATATATATATATATATATATATATATATATATATATATATATATATATATATATATATATGTATATATGTATATATATATGTATATATGTATATATATATATATATATATATATATATATATATATATATATATATATATATATATATATATATATATATATATATATATATATATATATATATATATATATATATATATATAAATGGATCATGCGTGTATGGCTCAACCTAAAATCTATTATGGCTCAAGTTGCCCCAGATATTTTAAAATATTGATTTTAATGAGTTTAAAAGGTTAATTTTTTTCATAGTATTTTTCCCTCAAAAATATCTCACAAAATTTTCGTTAAGAAAATGTATTTTGGAAATTAAAAAATGAAAGAAAGTGATTCGAAATGGAAAAGTAATCCGCCATGAGTAGCTCTTTCAAATTTTGTCCAAAATGAAAACGGGAAGAGTTCTCTGAGCATGTTTTTCATTTTTCTTTCTAAGCGAAGAATAAAAACATGAAAAATGCAATATTTGAAATGTATTTGTGAGTACAATATATTTATGGTTATGTTGGAATGCTCTAGGTTGAAGCCAGTATTGACATTAAACGAGTTTTCAAAACAGAAGATGCATAGTTAACTTGTCTAACAATCCTATACATGGGTTTTATTTTTTTCACGCGTATTGTTTTCTTTTTAACAATAAGTTTAAACATGCTATTTTTTGTTTTTATGGTAATAACTTTTTTCTAGCATTGAAGAATTGCATTTTATAGCACGTGATCAAGGATTCCTCGAAAAGTTCTTTCTGAAAATTTTAATTTAAATTTTTAGTTTTGCTATTTAATATTGTTATCTCATTTAATACTCTAAGTATTAAGTGAAAGTTTATCATCATTATTTATGGACTATCTTATCTACATTGTAAAAAATTGCAGATCAAATTGCAATAAAAAGTACAGTCACTCAGTATACCTGTACTTTTAAAATCATTGAAATTTTACCTTTCCATGTCAGAAAAAATCATACTTTTAGAAAATTAAAAATGTTTAACACATTTCAATTAATGATAATTTTTTTTACAAATAATAAAAGTTGAACTATAGAAAAAGGATTTCTTGTTTTTACAGCTGAAAGCTGAAGATAATACCATGGGGAATACTGAAAATAAGTTTTTACACACACCATAAAATCTTCAAATTACGGTGAGAAGTACTGGCACTCAGATTTCTAATACTTTCTACAATGAAAACCATTATTTTCGCTGCGAAATTTTGTGGAACAAAAATATCATCTATCGTAATTTTTACAACTAATCGGCTGCGCCCCCTGCCCACTAACGCTCGCCAACCCCTGAAAATTGCTACGCAATCTTATAAGGTTTGCTTCGCAAACCAAGCTCGCTTCGCTCGCTACTAACTTAGATACATTGCAAATGCACAAAATTCTAAGAATTCTTACTTTCTTACACATAAAATCTTACGTACAAAATCATCATAGTATAAAATACTAACTTAGGTACATTGCAAATGCACAAACTTCTAAGAATTCAAAACAATCATTCAAATCCATATAACAACTTTTTTTTTTAAAAAAAAAATACATCTTTTTAGTAAATACTAAGTCATTAAAATAAATCTGATTTCAAATAAATGACATGTAATTCGTTAAACCTATTAGAAATGTGCTATAGTATAAAATCTTAAGATAAAATTTCTAAAACTGATATCTCTTTGAAAAGGTTAAACTTTTGGCTATAATTAAGTCTATTAAAATGACAGCACGTTATCTACGCATTTTTCACAAGTTCGTCTTTCATAGCTGTCATCAATGCTCTCTTCCAATCTTCGAGCACGCTTCTTTTGATTATACTTCAAAAGCGTAACAGCGCGACTGAGACTCATTTTTCAATGAATAACTAATAACAATAATGAAACAAATAAATTCGTGATATAAATCAAAAATCGTCAAATAAATTCGTAATATATAAATTCGTGAAAAAAGCCTTTTCGACAAAATACTAAAATAGAGATCTATCGACAAAGACTACTCACTTCTGCCTAGCTTAATAGTATTTGGTGAGAATGCTCTCTCTGGTTATTTCAGTTTCCGTTTTTAAAAGCGCTATATGTTGAGCCACCTCAGCTAGATTTGGCATGTGACATTTTCAACGGCAATCATTGGTCGATTTTCTAGCATTGCCTTTCGGGGAGTTGTAATGAGGCTTTTTTTGTCGCCGTGTAAGAGAAATATATAGATTATATTTACGATAAAATCATTGCAATTAAATAAGTTTTCTTGTAAAAATTACGGCAGTAATTTTTACAATTATATATTTACGGTAAAATTATTGCAATTAAATAAGTTTTAATGTAAAAATTACGGCACGAAATTTTGTGGTATAAATGGATTTTTACAGTAAAATGAATTTTACGGATTCTACACTCACAGTGCTAGTACATTTCACCGTAATTTGAACCGGAATTTTTGATAGGGCAAATCTTTTTTTTTTTTTTTTAAATATATGATTAATACTACTTTTTTTATTTATATTTGATGCTCAGATACATATTTACCTAATGTTTTCAGACTAAAATATTAATCATTTTTATGCGTCTTTCGCGAAACAAAATGGTTTCATAGCTCCTGAATCAAGCGGAAAAGTAGGCAAAACTATCAGAAACAAATATTTTGCAAAATTAGAAAAAATATTACTTTTCTTTTCTTTTTACACACACATTGTTTAAAACACATATCTTGTACTTTAAGAGAAGAGAAGAAAAACTCATCAACGCCTGGGCAAAAACTAACTCACAATCGCAAGAATTTCTAATAAAAGGTACATTTTGCATTCGCATTCTTTTTCAACTATTTGAACGGAATCCACAACATAAATTAATTTTTTTTCACTACAATAATATTTTTCGTATTTTGCTACCATTTTCGATGAAGTGCATAATACTCTGACAAAATCTTTCTATGAATCTTAAATCAACCTTTAAAAATACTGAAAAGCTTTCACTAGGTCCGTTTAAGTTTCAGTGTACTAAAGTACCTCTTAAATTACAGTCCCTCTTTTCCAGTGTCCTTTTAAAGGACGGTGACTTGCCCTAGTTGATAATTAAAGAGACACCCATAAGGAGAGATGGCTTTTAAGTGTGCAATCTTCTATAACAAACTCTCTTCCAAAGTATTATTAAATAAATATATCTCCTGAGGCAAGATTGCAAAACTGGTATTTGTCCTATCTATTTGACTTCAAATAGGAATTCACTAAATAAGCGGCCATTTTATGAACAACATGTTTTAACTTAGTCAATAGGAGGCTTTAATTTTTAAAGCCTCCTATTGACTAAGTCCATTGACTACTCACAAAAGCAATGGATCGTAATTTTACATATATTTTCCTTTAAAATGAAAATTAAATATTTTAAAACAATTTTAAGAATATGCAAAGCATATGCTTTTATAATTATGCAAAATATATAGCGTAAAGGTTTTTCTGCTTGTTTCTAAATATTTCTATATTTTTTTTAAATATATTTATAAGTGTGCATTATACATATTCTGCTGTACGTAATGAATGTTTCTACAAGTTTATGAACAAGCACAATACATGCTTTTGTTTCTGATTTTGAAAAACATGTCATTGCAGTTTTAATACTTGATTTTGATTTTATTTTGAATAAAACTTTGTTGACAATGACAGCTTTTTTTCTGACAATAATTTATAGATAGATTTTAAAAAGATAGAAAAGTGAAATGTTCAATACGTTATAATTCTTCAAAATTTCTTGTGTTTTCATATTTTCTACAAATAACACTGGAAAATCAATTTTTTTTGTTGCAATCATACAAATACTTGATCTGATTCGGGTGTGGGTATTTCAAATCTGAAATTCGATCTTCTTCTAAAGCTACAGATTTTTTATGACACTTTTAATCTATTTTTGGTCGAAATGTACAAGTTTAAAAACTTTATTTATATATATATATATATATATATATATATATATATATATATATATATATATATATATATATATATATATATATATATATATATATATATATATATATATATATATATATATATATATAATATATATATATATATATATATATATATATATATATATATATATATATATATATATATATATATTATATATATATATATATATATATATATATATATATATATATATATATATATATATATATATATATATATATATATATATATATATATATATATATATATATATATATATATATATATAACAGGGAGTTGCATAAATGATGCGATCAACTTGTTATGGAGTTTGGGCACATCATCAGGATTAAAACTGCATAGGAAATGTCATCTTACGCCACTAGGGGCGCTTCCCTTATTAGGATTTGTTCAGAAGCACACGAAGAAAATAAAAAAAAAATATCACTTAAAAACTGCAGCTTGCACAGAGAAACCGATTTCAGATGGGAAATCAGCGACACGAAAGTCTCTAAGACGTGTTAAAAAATCTCATGCAACAGAAAGCAAAACAAAACAAACAAAAATGTACCCCAGCACTCTCATAAGGTAAAAAAATAATTAATACAGAACTTACGATTTTTCACATGAAAAACATTTTAAAAGCAGCGATTCAGCTATTTCCGGCTTTCTGTTACTGTCCATTTTTATTACTGCCATTATTTAATTGTTTTAATTAGATAAAGTCGGCTACAAACTTAAAACGCCTAACATAATCATAATAAAAATACCATTAAACATTCACTTTTCTGTAACAACAATTTTAAACAATATGCATATTTTCAACAATGCATTTCAAGGTTATTCCTACATTGACGTATTAATTATGAAGTACGAAATTTTTGCATGATTAAATACATTTTACACACACATACGCTTTTGAAATATTCCTTTAATAAATTTAAAACATCAACATCTTATTTTTGCTTCTGCTTTATTGATTCACTTCATTTACATTTTACTGGCTCATATTACCCTGTCTTTAAAAAAAAGCCTCTTCCTTAAGATCAATATCCTTAATTTATTTGTGGATAATATTTATGGTATGGCACAGTCTTAAATAAAAGATCGTCGATAAATTTATGTGTTGATAAAACTCACTAGCAGTAAAAGATAATTAAAATGTTATAGCTTTAATTATCGCTTTGCGTTATTGCGTGAGTTTTGCGTTAAGGCAGGTACTTTTCTCTCTCTTTCTCTCTCTTCCATTTTTTATAATTTCTTTAAACAATGAATCTTTCGAAAAGTTAATACCTTGTAATTATCTCGACACTAATTACTTTACGTAGTTAACCACGAAACTGTTTTAAATTTCATATAATTTCGAGTGAGTGTTTTTACTTTGCTTGTGAAATATATCTGTTAAACATTATTATTGTAATCGGAATAATAAAATAAAATTTACAGTTCTATCTTTAAGATTTACGAGAGGTATTGTTTTTCTCGAAGTGTGATTATTAAATCGATTTCGTCGAAGAAGTTTATTTTAATATTTTATTCATAAGACCTGTTCATTTTCCAAAATTACGCAATATTTTAATAATTTGATTTTTGTACTCTTCTACATTATAAGATTCTTTTTTTAGAAACTGTTGAGTTGAAAGTAATTTATTTAATTCAAGACGACATTCCAAATTGGTATTGAGCAAATGAATGAAAACTTAAATCTGTAAATATCCCTAAAATAAATTTCATATAATTTCGATTGAGTGTTTTTACTTTGCTTGTGAAATATATCTGTCAAACATTATTATTTTAATCGGAATAATAAAATAAAATTTACAGTTCTGTCTTTAAGATTTACGAGAGGTATTGTTTTTCTCGAAGTGTGATTATTAAATCGATTTCGTGGAAGAAGTTTATTTTAATATTTCATTCATAAGACTTGTTCATTTTCTAAGACTACGCAATATTTTAATAACTTGAATTTTGTACTCTTCTACATTATAAGATTCTTTTTTTAGAAACTGTTTAGTTGAAAGTAATTTATTTAATTCAAAAATGACATTACAAATTCGTATTGAACAAATGAATAAAAACTTTAGTCTGTAAATATTTAAGTTATCCCTAAAATAAATTTCATATAATTTCGATTGAATGTTTTTACTTTGTTTGTGAAATATGTCTGTTAAACATTATTATTTTAATCGGAATAATAAAATAAAATTTACAGTTCTGTCTTTAAGATTTACGAGAGGTATTGTTTTTCTCGAAGTGTGATTATTAAATCGATTTCGTGGAAGAAGTTTATTTTAATTTTTCATTCAAAAGACTTGTTCATTTTCCAAGACAACGCAATATTTTAATAACTTGAATTTTGTACTCTTCTACATTATAAGATTCTTTTTTTAGAAACTGTTTAGTTGAAAGTAATTTATTTAATTCAAAAATGACATTACAAATTCGTATTGAGCAAATGAATGAAAACTTAAATCTGTAAATATCCCTAACATAAATTTCATATAATTTCAATTGAGTGTTTTTACTTTGCTTGTGAAATATATCTGTTAAACATTATTATTTTAATCGGAATAATAAAATAAAATTTACAGCTCAGTCTTTAGGATTTACGAGAGGTATTGTTTTTCTCGAAGTGTGATTATTAAATCGATTTCGTGGAAGTTAATTTTAATATTTCATTCATGAGATTTGATACTTTTACAAAACTACGCAATATTTTAATAATTTGAGTTTTGTACTCTTCAACATAATAAGATTCTGTGTTTAGAAACAGTTGAGTTGAAAGTAATTTAGTTAAATATATCCCTAAAATAAGAAAATCTCTAAAATGAGATCTCTGCTCAATCCTAAATACATAAATCTCTAAAATGAGATTTTTTTTTAAATAAAGTTATTAAATAAAATAAATCAGATGGAAAAGTAGAGATTTGCTTTATTCTTGTTTCTTCTAAGCATGAACATTTTTAAGCAAAGTTTTGTATCATTTTTAACTTGTTGTTTTCAAAGATGTGTTATTTTATCACATTAAAAAATAAAAATAAACATCTGATAAAACTTGAAAATTATTTTATCATATAGTTTCTTGAAAATATAAAAATTAATGAAATAACTGCAATTTTTTGTTATAATTTACGCAAATATTCATTGCAAATTGTAATACTTTTATAAAAATAAAAACGTGCAGAAGACTCAAAAACACAAAAAAGCTCAACTCCTGTTTTAGATATTTTGTCTCCTTCAGATATTTGGTGTTTTATTTGAGATATTCTATTTACATTCTGTTAACATAATATAATTTATATAGGTTAACATAAAAGTTTCCGTTTTATGACCTTGGAAATAGAATATTTTGGTCGAAAATGAATAGTTTCTGGAATGTAATATTCCAGAATCATATAGAGTATTTTTTTGCTGAAATGTTATTAATTTTGACACTTTTTTAATACCATTCAACATTTTAATGCAGATTAAATTGTTTTAAAATTGAAAAAATATGAAAGGGTTTTTTACTGTGCCATGTTTTTCATGCTGCATAGGTATGATAGAAAAATAAAAGTTATAGGAATCGTGGTACCCCAGGCGGTTTAGAGAATCGGACTCGAGTTTGCCGGATAGCCCGGGGTTTGATCGTCGACGCTGCTGGAACACACCTAGTACGTGCGATATAAGTGCTCATAAAATCTGTGGAATCGAAAGTCCTCTGGTCTGTAGCTGAGCAATACCATGGGTACAGAGATCTGAAGAATATTTCCCTCCCTTTAAGATCTATATCTAAATTGAGGAAGTTCCTCATGAATGGGTGGTGCTTCCATCCATACGTGAGGATCAGCTAAGGCTTATTTTCACCCTTGCGGTGCTGTCTTGTTAAACAAATAGCGCACCTTACAGATTTAATTCACAAAAGGCCATTAGCTGGCGAGCTTGTCTTGTCCAAGTTTCTTTAGAAATAATACCACAACATAAAAGTTATTCTCGTCTTTGCCATTTTGGATTTAAAATTGAACATGTGATTTTCGCTTACTCATTTTTTTTCCAAAATGAGCTTTTAATAATAGAGTGTTATTCGGCAGTATAAAACACTTTTAAAGGTGTTAATTTATTAGATCATAAATAAACGAACTGCTTTTTTAAAAGAAAATATGCTTTATACCTTTCAGAACATTGAAAATGTAAAAAAATTAAAGCAATAAGGTTATGTGGTGAGTCCTTAGATTATATCTATTTCAGTTCATTTATCGGTGTTCATATTTTGTATACAGTAAAATTAGTTTTTTTCCCCAGTCCTTCTTTATTTAGATTGCGAATTTAATGAAGAAATTTTAATTCAATCGTATGTTTAATGTTTAAAAGTATATATATGTTCTAACTTTACATAACTCCAAATTTTCAGGGAAATTTTCCGAAACTACCTAAGAAATATTTTATTAAAAGTTTAGAAAAAGTGTGTTCAATCGGAAATTTCATTCTCTTTGGAAGTCAATTTCACAACCTTTTAAATCTATTTGTTTAAAAATTATCTACAGATAAAGAATCAATAGAAATAATGTGAAGTTCATCGCATGTCTTACTATGAATTTGTTAATATTACAATGCTTATAAACTGAATTCCCATTCTTAATACAATGTGAAAAGAAAGTGAACAGTGAATCTTACAAAATCAATAATCTAAATAACACTTAAATCATGCATGAAACTGAAAGACACATACAAACACAATTAATAAAGCTGAAATAATTCCAATTTTAATTATTTATTATTATTTGTTGCCTTTACCCTTAGCTATATGCTATTAGATTGAGCAAAACACGTTTTTAGTACTTCCTAAAGCATAACACGTTTCCAGTAATCTTGTATCTTGCATGATGCTGTTGCTCAAAATCAGCTCATGATATTCAAAATTTGCCACAATAAAGCAATTCTCCGAAACTTATCACTTGCGAATTAAATTTCACTTAAATTTCTTACGACCGTAAAAAAAATTTTTTCACAGTATCTGTTACAAAACTGTACAGTATTGATTCGACCGTATTTAGTAGGCACCAAATATGCTAATATAATACATTGTACCTATATTAGTGCATTGCAACCATTTAACACTACACCGATTACCATAATACCAGTATTAGTGCCTATTACCAAAGTTAATTAAGCATCATTGGCGTCAATTATAGTATGGCGATTTTTTAAGTTTGTCTTAAACGATTTAGTCACATTTTTTCATTAAACGTTCCTTCTTTTCAGTATATAACTTATTTTTATTTAAATTGGTGTTTATTTCAAATTGTTTGATTTCATAGAAACGCATTTTACATGCATAACTGTAAACAAAATAAACGCGTGGTTTCATATAACTTTAGTAATGCTAATTTGGTGACGTAGTTCGTGCATGCTATCGCGTTCTTCGTGACCATTTAGTTTATTTAACGGAGCAAACAATAAATAATTCATCATTAAAAAACGTTTGATAAACTCCTTTTCTTGAAAAAAATGAGAGCTATAAGCTAGCAAACATCAAGGATGTAACTTTTGAAATATTTGGAAAAATAGAACTGAATAGAATAGTTAGTTTACAAACTATGGCTCAGGCTATGCCAATCCGAAAATTCTATTTTTCAAATGTATATCGATATAATTGAAATTTTTAAAAGAATTTTAGGATGTGGGGCTAAAATTACTCCTTTAATCCTCTGTCCCAATTTCAGGATTATAGAAAACGATTCTTGAGTCATAAGATACACACACAAGCTCTTGATTTTATTGTTATAGATTTTAATTATTGCAATATAATCCACTAACAAATTTGGTACATAAGAGCATATGCAAATTGCTGAAAATTAAATGTCATATTTTACTTAATGCAATATAAGCCACTTTTGGTACATAAGAGGATATATTTTATTATTATGGATACTTACTAAATCTAAAAGATGCAAAATATTAGATATAGTATTTAATTTAATGCGATATGAGCTACTAACAAATTTGATATAAAAGTGCAAACATTTTACAAATCAACAAACATGGATATTTGCCAACTACACAATATCTGAGATTAATTTACTTTTAAAGAGCCCGATTATTTATTCCGAATAGGAAAGTCTTAACTTAATCAATTAGCTAAGCATCGTCTTTCGAAATATTACGCAAGTAAAATACAGAAAAACAACAGAAATAGAATAGCTCAAAACATTTTCAAAGAATGTGGTAAAATTCTATTAAATTCTTTAGAAATCACACTGAAGGAAAAAATCTAGTACCTTTTTTTAACTTTAATATTTTATTCTTGTCTTTTAAAATCTTTCATAAATCTTTTTTCATAGTTTGTGGATATAATTAAAATATGTCTGAACTGAAGAACGAAAGTTTCGAACATAAATAATTACATTAAATGGAAAAAATTACATTATGAGAATTTTAATCAGGTTTCTCTGTCTCAGATGAACATATACTGCATTTATGAACTTTCATTATTCCGTTTTTTCCTTTAATCAAATACGAATGCTTAAAAAAAACCGTACCTTAAAAATATATATTATTTAAAATATGCCTTGTGAAATTATTTTAGTCCCTTATTTTGTGCATTAAACACAAAGATCAATTAAAAGAGTTTAATGATACAGTAACGACGATGATACAGTAAAAATAATATGTTTAATGTTAATTAAAGTAGGTGAAGATCAAGTGTTTTATTTTGGAAAAAGTAACTTTTTACATAAACCTATATAAAAACCAAATGTTGCTAGGAAGAAAGGAATTTTCTAGCTCGAAATTATATATATGTAAAAAAATACTCAATAGAGCTTAAAATAAATATTTAAAATCAACTCTTAACAGTTATATGAAAAAAAAACTTCGTCTCTTTTTTAAGTCGTTTTACATTACATGTTCCAAGAATTCAAATTGCGAAATGTTTAAGTAGCAATTGAAAATTGAAAGGGTTTCTAATCCTTTTTTATTAAAGAGTTTTTGTGCCGCATTTACTTGCTAAATTCAGACTTTTTAAAATAAAGAATAAATGAATTTTAAAAAAAAAAAATTTTCTTCTGTAAAATGAAGAGAAGTTTTTTTTCAAACAAAAAAAGTCATGCTATTAAAATTTCTTTTTTTTTAAAAAAAAAAATTTTCTTACAACTTACTGATTTTTGAATTTGGTATGTAATGGTTTTGTATTACCCATTAACGCATGAAATATTACTTTATGTATTCGACTTTTTTACGTTATTTGTAAATTATAAAACAATTAGGGCATAAATTACTTCATCCCTTTTTGGACCACTGCAACTCTCCCCTCACCCCTGTTATGGTATTTCAACGAACTATCTATCAGCCAATAATCTAATCACTTGATACATTGACTAAAATCTGTGGTGCAATATCTCTCTGAATTTGATATTGTACAATCCAAAAAATAAAAATTATGTGAAGGAACACTATTTCAAATTAGCACCAAATTGAACTTTTATACGCAATTTCAATTATGTAATTTAAATCTAAACAGCTAAAGGTGGTAAAGCATGCATTAATATCACGCCCATTCACACCATACTTGAATTATTTTCGCTTCCAAAAACACCAATGTTGGCGCTCTTGGGGTAGTAAGAAGTTGTTTACAACCTAGACGACTTGGCGAAAGTGTGTTATTGTCTTCTAAGCAGCTATAGGAGGTCTACTGAAGCAAAATTTCGCTGCTAAAATATGTATTTAGTTGTGCAATAAGTATATTTATGTTATAAATCTCTGTGAACTGTATTAAATTATTTTATAATATATAATATTCTATACACTTCGATTTTGCTAAAGGTGGAAGAAGTCGAGAAAGAGAATACTACCTCTCAATAAACTCAACACGGAAAAAGTCTCGTTTTGTAATACGTATGACTAATGGGACATTCTAATCAGATGTCACTTATTGCAGTGAACTTATATACTTTTAGTCTAATTATAAAATAAATAACATATCATTGCTAAATCAATGATATGTTTCAGCCAATTTGCAATAAGCCCAAAGCTGTAAAGGTTTTTTGTAAACCGTCTTAATAAAAGTTTTTTACAGTAAGTCTAAGCAAACTCAGCATGAATGAGTTATTTTCGTACATTTCCTTATTAGTCATATAACCTGATTGCATATAACCTGATTGTAATAAACGCAGAAAATGTAATCAGGTTATAAAATAGTGAAGACTTTTTCCCAATTAGCCAGGTGAATTAAATGCCGGTGACATTTGCAATGAGTCAAATTTTCTAATCAGCCTACAACATATATACCGTCTTTAGATTCTGACTTAATGATTGTTGTTCTGGTACCAATGCATTAATATTTAAGACACTTAAGGTTTTAAATCGTATTAATAAATGGAAAGTGTTGTAAAATTAAATATAATTAATTTTAAAAAATAGGGTGTTCAAACCCTTTAAATTCTGTTCCTAAAAGGGGGAATTCGATTAAAAATAGAGCATTTTATTTAGTAAATATTCTGAAACTTAGGTATAATATTTGAAACATGAAATTTAAAAAAAACGTGAAAAATTATTACATAATTTTTTAGTATATTATATAATTTTTAATTATTAAAAATTAAAAAGTTATAAATAATTATTACGGTAATTATTAAAAAATTAAAAATCAATAGTTACTCAATTTATTAGAGTATCTAAAAGATTTGTCGCCTTGAAAGCTATAAAAACATTGTTTTTTATCAAAAATTTATCCAATGTAAAGAGAATAACTTAATAAATATGTACTATATCATCTTTTTTATACCATAGCAAAACAAATTTATCTAAAGAATTATCAAAGAAGCGACAGCAAACTGACATGTTTCAAAAAATCGATGAATTTTATTGAGTTTTATTGGAGGAAAAGAAGAAAACTGAATTTAATATTAAAGTTCTTCCCGATTCAATACACTTAATTGATGTGTGCATCAATTAAATTTCAAGAAAAAGAAAAAGAAGTCGCGCAAAATTAAATGACGAAAAGCAATTTACGCTTAAATGTTTAAAAACGACTTACACAATTAGATTTGCTTACAATTACATGTTAGTTACTGAAATGTTTTCTTATTAAAATCTGCTAGCCTAATTTGATTTCGACTAATCTATAACATAAAAAAGGACCCTTTAGATTATTTTTAGTATGCACGTAGCTCTTCATTCCTAAACGACTCAATTGACTAGCATTACGGAAACATGGAGAAGCAAATTAAACAAACAAAGCAGCTATATAAATTAATCTTTACCCTGTTTAGTCTTAGTGGAATATTTCCTATAATTGGAGCCACAAGAAACAATTCAAAAAAGATGGCATTATTAAGGTCATCTCTTGCATTAGTCCATGTAATTCTCACGATTTCATACATTTCTATAATAATGTTAACCTTTATATATGAAAAAGCCTCAACTTCTAAGCTAGGAAATACATTGTCAAGTGCTGTAATGATAACATTTCGCAACGTTATCTTGTATAAGTTTCAGAAGCTGAAAGACATATATGCTGATTTGCAGAAAACAAATGCAAGCATTAGTTTACGAAACATAATGTACATACATGCATGGGTAATTTCAAGTTTATTAACTCACATTATGCATTTCATCTCAGCTGCAATTATTCTATCCAACTCTTTCCATACTAGAATTAAACTATATGATAGTAAATTAAACACAGAATTCTTCTATGTTTCGTTGGGCACAGCAGCGTCCCTAATTATGACTGTTTCTGTTTTGTTACCCGTGAACATTTTTGTAGTATACTATGTGATAGTTTGTCAGCAGCTGAAATCATTGTTGCAAAAGTTTGAAGCTAGACTTTCGCGTGAAGAAGCATTGAATGCAGAGATGCTATGCCAGGAATATCATAACATCAAATCGAAAATACTCTCTATCGATGAAGATCTTTCTCTGTTGGTTTTCGTTGAAGTAATAGTTGAAGCTGCATTAATGTATGTATCCATATCCAGCAATCTTACTGAAGAATATCACACCCCAGACAGGCTTGAAATTATCATAATTTATTTTTTGCTTATTTACTATTTTTTGTCTTTCATGTTCATGTCGATTTCAGCAGTTTTAGTAACAGATTCATCGGCTGAAATATACACTACTGTCCAAGCCATGCCTTGCAGTTCTTTCTCAGCTCCCTCAGGCAAACAAATTCTTCTCCTGTCCATCCAGAAAGAAATTAATTTAACCGCTTGGAAAATAATGCCAGTCAAGAGAAGCTTTATTTTAGGTACTATTGGTGCTATTATAACTTATGTTGCTCTTCTACATGGGTTTAAGCTTTCAATTTAATTGGTTTTATATTTTTCTATTCTACTAAATGAATCCAGAAAGAAATTAATCTAACCGCTTGGAAAATAATGCCAGTCAAGAGAAGCTTTATTTTAGGTACTATTTACTATTGGTGCTATTATAACTTATGTTGCTCTTCTACATGGGTTTAAGCTTTCAATTTAATTGGTTTTATATTTTTCTATTCTACTAAATGAATCCAAAAAGAAATTAATCTAACCACTTGGAAAATAATGCCAGTCAAGAGAAGCTTTATTTTAGGTACTATTGGTGCTATTATAACTTATGTTGCTCTTCTACATGGGTTTGAGCTTTCAATTTAATTGGTTGTATATTTCTCTATTCTACTAAATGAATCCAGAAAGAAATTAATCTAACCGCTTGGAAAATAATGCCAGTCAAGAGAAGCTTTATTTTAGGTACTATTGGTGCTATTATAACTTATGTTGCTCTTCTACATGGGTTTGAGCTTTCAATTTAATTGGTTTTATATTTTTCTATTCTACTAAATGAATCCAAAAAGAAATTAATCTAACCACTTGGAAAATAATGCCAGTCAAGAGAAGCTTTATTTTAGGTACTATTGGTGCTATTATAACTTATGTTGCTCTTCTACATGGGTTTGAGCTTTCAATTTAATTGGTTTTATATTTTTCTATTCTACTAAATGAATCCAAAAAGAAATTAATCTAACCGCTTGGAAAATAATGCCAGTCAAGAGAAGCTTTATTTTAGGTACTATTGGTGCTATTATAACTTATGTTGCTCTTCTACATGGGTTTGAGCTTTCAATTTAATTGGTTTTATATTTTTCTATTCTACTAAATGAATCCAAAAAGAAATTAATCTAACCACTTGGAAAATAATGCCAGTCAAGAGAAGCTTTATTTTAGGTACTATTGGTGCTATTATAACTTATGTTGCTCTTCTACATGGGTTTAAGCTTTCAATTTAATTGGTTTTATATTTTTCTATTCTACTAAATGAATCCAAAAAGAAATTAATCTAACCACTTGGAAAATAATGCCAGTCAAGAGAAGCTTTATTTTAGGTACTATTGGTGCTATTATAACTTATGTTGCTCTTCTACATGGGTTTGAGCTTTCAATTTAATTGGTTGTATATTTCTCTATTCTACTAAATGAATCCAGAAAGAAATTAATCTAACCGCTTGGAAAATAATGCCAGTCAAGAGAAGCTTTATTTTATGTACTATTGGTGCAATTATAACTTATGTTGCTCTTCTACATGGGTTTAAGCTTTCAATTTAATTGGTTTTATATTTTTCTATTCTACTAAATGAATCCAAAAAGAAATTAATCTAACCACTTGGAAAATAATGCCAGTCAAGAGAAGCTTTATTTTAGGTACTATTGGTGCTATTATAACTTATGTTGCTCTTCTACATGGGTTTGAGCTTTCAATTTAATTGGTTGTATATTTCTCTATTCTACTAAATGAATCCAGAAAGAAATTAATCTAACCGCTTGGAAAATAATGCCAGTCAAGAGAAGCTTTATTTTATGTACTATTGGTGCAATTATAACTTATGTTGCTCTTCTACATGGGTTTAAGCTTTCAATTTAATTGCTTTTATATTTTTCTATTCAACTAAATGAATCCAGCTTGATTCGATTTTAGTAATTTATTTCTACCCAGAAAGATCAAACGGCTTCGAAAATAATATCGAGAAAGAGAAGCTTTATTTTAGGTACTTCTATAATTTAAGTTGCTCTTCTGCATGGGTTTAAGCTTTTAATTTCCTTGGTTTTATATTTTTCTGTTCTATTAGCTTTCGGCTATAAAATATTTAACAAAAATTACACCAGCTATTCAAAATATACCGAGTAATGCTTATTAAAAGTATCTCTAACGAATTATTTTTTTATTCTGCTCATTAGACTCTAAACTTGCAGAAACATGCCTCTTCATATATATGTTTTATTTCTTCTTCTATTTAAGTATTGTTACAACTTCTGTTGAATTAGATGTTTTATTGGAAACAATTTGTAAATGTGTCTTATTTTAAGTTGAAGTCATATTTAGTTTTGCAATTTGACTTGCAGTTTCAAAATGTGTATTTAACTTATTCCTTATCGAGAATAACCTTGTTCAGAGAGTAGATATTATCTGCTTAAAAATTGTCTACATTTCAATATTAGAGATCAACAACTTCAAATTGGAATCAATGATATAATGCTAAGTGCTAATTTAAGAAGGTTCTATAAAATAAGTCACCAGAGATTAGTTTCTGACTAAAATTTTGAATAACAATTGTTTTTAAACTATATTATCTGTAGTGTATCTTTGTTTGGTTGACAACGTCTTTTATTTTTAAATCTAATTTGAAAATAGTCTTTTCTGAAAAAGTAGTTGAAAAGAAAATAGTTATTTCATTTAATTTTTTTACGGTACATAATTTTTTCAAAAATTTAACAAATATACATAAAAATCTTTTTTTTACAAATTTATTCAGCGTATTTAAATTGAATAGAATTTAGTTAATTAAGTTATCTGTTGTACTCTGAATTTATATTCTCTTAAATATAAGTTCATCTTTCTGAAGAAAAAAAAATTTTCTTCCTAAAATGTGCATATTTTTCTTTTTTTTTCTTTTAAATATATTATTAGGTAAGGTTCACATATATATTTATATACATTTCTGAAAATCCTGTACTTATATTAGTATGATGTCTAAGTTTGATTTTAGAAATGTTTAAAAAAATCCGAAAGTTAAAATGCAAAATATTTTTGATGAATTTATTGCATTGTTTAAGAAAGATGACAAATTTATGGTTTTTTTTTAAATCAATACTAGCTACCATTTAGTATTATATATAAACATTTGCTATGAGTTTTATAGAACATTTAGCATAGACGTAGCGTGAATGAAACTTTTGAGGAGGCTTGCGGTTTTTTTGTTATTTTTCTATTAATTGGAATATATATATATATATATGTGTGTGTGTGTGTGTGTGTGTGTGTGTGTGTGTGTGTGTGCGTGCGTGTGTGTGGATTGGAGCTGTTGTTACAATATTGTAGTGTAACAGCTTCGAACATTGCGTCATCCAACATCTTGTAATATTAAAAGAAGTTGCATCATTCTCTTGACATTGAGAGGCGCCATCCAGTCCAGAAGGGGAACTCCTGAAGGGAAACTCCCGAATTTATAATTAACTCTTACTTTATACCGTAGAACAATCTAATTTCTTATACACATGCATTCCGGAGACCACTGCGCGAAGGCAGCTTTCACGAGTCATGTCAATAATGTTAAACTTATCCTTCTATCCTTTTTATTTCTATTAAATTGTAAGTTTGTTAAATCATCGTCGTTAATTACTCCTATGCTGCACTAACTCCCACAAATATATATATATATATATATATATATATATATATATATATATATATATATATATATATATATATATATATATATATATATATATATATATATATATACATAGACAGATAAATATAGAAACATGCATAAATAAGATACAAAAACGTACTTAGAAGAAACATACCTTTTTTCGACAAATTGGGATTTTTGACCCTCAAGATACCTAATCAAGGAAATATGTTCCCGAAAATTATATCAAAAGATAGGTCCAAAGTTTGTACCCCTTAATTAGAATATAGTATTTTTAAATAATCAATTTTACTTTCTGCATATATTTTGCTGAATCTCGAAAAAATTTTAAACGAATTGAACAATTTTTGCACACAACTATAAAATTTGTTTATCCCAAGATTAAATGCATGTGCAGAATAAATTTTAGTAAATATTTATTATTTTATTTAGTAACAGTCGAAAAAAGTAAAGTAAAAGTATAATTACATCAAAGGGTCCAAACTTTGAACCGCTCTCTTGATCAAACTATTCAGGCCATAATTCACATATTCCCCCGTATTTTAAGGGCCAGATATTTGAATCATCAAAAAAAATATATATATATGTTTATTCCGAGAAAGTACGTTTCTGTATCCAATTTTGTACCTTAAAATATTGTCTACACTAATTAATTATCATATTTGTGGTGACTCTTCCAACAATTAAGATCGAGTCCTAGAATGTGAAGATTCGATCATTGGATCAAAATTTACTCAAGGTAATCCGGAATTAACTTATTTACTTATTGTGCACTGTACAATTATATTTCAAGAATTGATAATATAAAAGTTTCTAAGTGTATTTTTAAACAATCAATTATATGAAAAAAATTATTTTTAAGTATTGAATTTTTTAAACTTTTCCTTTCAGTATTTTTCTAATATCTACTAATATTTACTTCTTTAAGTAAATGTAAGGAAATTGTTTTTATGGGAGTATTTATTTTCAAACATAAAATTGTGATTGAAAAATAAAACAAAATGTGATGCAATTCTAGCTGTCACAAAATATATTTTTAAAAAAAGAGTAGCAGGAATAAAATTAGTTCAGGCTTATAATTAGTGATCTGATTGCTTTAACCACAGAGCCCAAAACGTGTTTTACAGATTTAATTCGTATTTAACTACCACTCAGAAGAGAAAATCAGATCCAGAACTTTATTAAACTATGCAATTCCCTCTAAATCTAAAAGAATAACATTTTTACTATGTGCAATAATGTGCCTTTTTTTTTCAATCTTTTCAGTTCAATCCGATGGTAGGTTAAAAGATGTGATAATCAAATACAATAGTTTATAGCATATCCTATTGAAACATGCCACAAATTGGTAAGTTACATTCAAAATTAATGAAATTAAAACTAATTTAAAAAGGATATTTTATATGAAATGGAACTTATTGGTTAAAATTTATACAAATAAAAAACATAAATATTTCATCAGCTTTTACCTAAAAATTTATAATTAAAACAAATCAGAATAAAAATGTAAAGTTCCAAGCAAAATGGAAGTTGTTTAATGCTATAAAACAAAAACAACTTAAAATGATACTTAAATTTTTGGACAGTCACAAAAAGTAAACAGTGTCTTTAAAAATTATTGCACACTATAAACAGAAAAAAAATTGTCATTAAAAAAAAATTATATTGTGCATACACTAACCTAAATAATCACAATTATAAGACACATTAATACTCATCGATATCAAATTAAAAATCGTTTAGTAATATTCAGAAAATTTAAAAAAAATTCCTAAAATGGTTTTTAAGATACCACTTACAACAAAAAGTGATAAATATAGAATTATTTCGTTAAATTATCAATAAACAAGTCATTAAAAAAGTTATTAATTATGTATTAAACTAAAAATAGTTTTTTGGTGTTAAAGTAATAACCTTAAAAAAATTCTGAAGTTTTGAAAAATTACTAAGAAGGCCCCCTTAGTGCTACGTCTATCAATTTAATATTATATATAACGTTTGTTATGAGTTATCTAATTATTAAAAAATTTATGTTATAGTATAATGTTACATGTAGTTTCATCTTTATGCACCTAGCAATTCTTAAAAAGGAATGGTTAAAAAAAACTTATATCATATAATCATTATATATATCATATCACTTAGATAATTATATATATATAATCTTAGAAATTTAAATTTTTAACGCATTTAAACCTTAGAAGTTTTTAAAAAACATTAACTTTTAATGCTAAAGTAAATGAATATATATTTCAACAAAAATTTCCTTTTAAGAAATCACATTTTTTTAAGAACACCAGTTCTTGATCTATGAATCTATAATGAGTGTGCGTGTGTATATAAGTATACAAGAAACTATAAATCAATCTACCCATGGTAAAGAGTATCAATTGTAAAGTAAAATTTTTATTTTTTTCTCTATTTAAAAATTTATCATATAATGTAATTATAATTTTTTGTTAGGAATTATTTTTATAATTTTCTTGGGCTTTACAAAATATAAATAAACTACAGTTTTCCTCAAATGACAAATTCCTGTTAATTTTATAAAATTTAATCTTAATTGAAAAAGAATAGGCTTAGGCATAAATACAATAAAGAAAAAATAAAATTGAAAATATGGAAAACTATGACTTTAGTTTTGTTTTTCGTGTGAATGAAAACAACTTTAGTTCAGTAAGCATTAAACAAATATTGTTTCAAAAAAATTAATATTGTATAAGGAAAAGAGACTTCAATTTTAAAAATATACTTAGATTGTTGATACTTTTAAAAACTAAGCTCACATTTAACTTAAATATTAAAAGTAATGTTCTTTTAACAAATATAATGATAACAGATTGTTAGAATAGAGTTTTTAAGCTTTTTAATAAAAGTAAAGTGCAATATTGGGATTGATTTGAAATCTTGTGACCATTATTATGTAACAAAAGCTTTAAAAAAATAACAATAAAAAATTATTTTACGTATCATAATTATTATACATATTATAATTATTATATATATTATAATTTTCTGACTGTTTTAATAATAACCATTAATGCGAGATTTTTTTATCCTTGTTACACCATTACCTTATCTAATAAGATGGGAACTGATTTCTAGGCATTTAGTAAAATGTAGGCTAAATATGAATTACTGTTAAAAGGTTAAAATTAGCACAAAATGACACTCAAAGAGATTAATTAGAATAGTTTTATTATTCCCCAATGCAAACAAAATATTTGCATTAAATAAATGATTTTTAATGTGACGATCAATCATACAATACATATTGGGTCTCTATCGACTGAGGAAATATTTAATTTTATATTTCTTAACTGAGGCTGTAGCAAATCAGCTAAATTTTTCAAATATCCTCTTTCACTGTTAGAATGTTCAACTAAAATTATGCTGGTATTGTTATGTATAGCATGTAACACTTCGTGGTGAGACATTTCACCAGTAAAATAAAGATCTGCAGCTACATCCTTCAACACACTTGCACCAGATCCAGCACAGACAGCTATAGTTTCTATTTCAGTATCTAAAAATATGCAATTATATACAATATTAACATAACAAAATAACTGAACAGTTAAACATAAAAAAATTTATAATAAAATACAGATTAGAATGACGGATTTCAAAAATTTATAACGGAAGAACAGTTAAGGTTAACATTACAATTTTTTTGAAGTATTTTAACATGGAAACATTGAGTAACAATATAAATTGTTTTTTTTCCTTTGTAATGCTTTCATTTTTGTATGACATCAGAGATAAAAATTACAAAAATTCTCATGACTGAAAGTAAATAAAATATGCATTTGATTGAAAAAAATAAGTTATCACAAAAGAAATAGCTTTTGAACTTAATTGATACTGTAAATATAAATCATGGACATTTGGCCAATTATTAGCTATACCAATTAAATTTCTTAAATATAATATTTTCCCTTTTTAAAAAAATATAAAAACTAAAAAAAAAGGTTTCTTTTTTTTAATTTTAGAACTGCAAACACTTATTATAGTTCTTGCATACTTAATTTTTTAAAAATTTATTGTTTATTTTGAGTCGGTAAACGATATTTTTAAAACACACTTATTTCGATAAGATAAATGTAAGCAATTTAAGACCTTGAATGTTATTTTAAATTTATCCATTTTATAACACATGAAATCGAATGTCAAACATATTCCTTAAAGCATTTAATTGAGCATGCGGCTGTATTTAATTGTTTAACGATGTCAAAGATATTTCAATTGATGTTTTTTAACAACCAAAATGATGAGGTAATGTAAGGATAATTACTAAGCTCTTTTATTTTTCAAGTTTAATGTATATGAAACACAACATTCATAATATGTTTGTAACATTTATAAGGTTATGAAGTTTAACATTTATAATTTATGAAGATAAAACTGTTTTTATAATATTTATTAGAAAAATAAAAATGTAGTAAACAGATTTCAGAAATTTTAACTTTTTGTGCTGCCACTTGAGACTAAAAGTAAAAAATAACACTGCTTTAAATACACTTTTATCGTACCAATACAGAGTTATTTTTTTCTGAATCAGATATTTTTTTTCAAAACCCTTTAACCCATTTAGTTTATAAGTAAATTTGTACAAAAATCTCTTTGCTAAACTCAGCATTGACATTAAATAATTTGTGGGAAAACCAGTTTTCTGAACAAGAAAACAAATAGATTGTATTACAAATTAAATTTAAAATTGACAGCTAAAGTGTTCATTTTTTTATTGGAATATGAGACACGGGCAATGCATTTTATTCAATGCTTTTAACATAGTTAAAACAAGTGTTCTAAAAGTAAACACCCTAAATAAAATTCATGAAACACTAATTCAATCTATATAAATCTATGTGCAGAGAAACAGAAAAAAAATTCTAAGGTATATCAGAAACTCGTTTAGAAACACCTCTTAAGCTGATATAATGAAGATATTGATAGTTAAATGGTGATAAAAAATAATTTTTATGGCATCAATAAAGCCTATTTTTGATAGTTCAATAATCATAACACAAACTTTACAATTTGACTTCACAATGAAAAGGATTTTACAGTTTATGATAAATAATTTGAAAGATTGAAATACTTAAATTTGTAATACAGAGATGAGAGTAGTTTGAAAGTAAAAGAGAAAATTCAAGAAAATATATATATGTACAGTAGGGAATCGATTATCCGGAGCGATCGGGACCATCACTATTCCGGATAACTGATTTTTCCCGTTTTCTGAATCGCTACAAAAAGCCGTTTTTTTATTGTTAAACCCAACAGAAACAAAAAAAATTTGGAAATAATCTTAAAAAGAAGAAAAAAAGATAAAGTAATACACTAATGATTATTTCCAAAATGATGGTAAGGTAAACATCTTTCAAAAAAAGAAAAATCCTAAAATCTTATGAGGAAAAATATTTTTTTGAAAATGGCGGGAAAATGTATTGACTTTCGTTCCGGTTTTTTGGTTTTCCGGTTTTCTGAATTCCGGATAACGAGTTCTGCACTGTATATATATATATATAAAAATTTGATAAAAAAAGTGCAATTTTTAAACTTGTAAACCATGTGATTATAAATCCCGATGATTAATTTTAAAATTGCATGAATATATAAATATGAATCACATGCATGATTTTAAATTAAGAGAATATGAATCCCGAAATGAGGCTTTTAAATCACGTGAATATGAAACTCTATATCGAATTTAAAAAATGCGATAATACAAATCATGATGTGTAATTTTTAGATCACGTAAATACGAATCAAGATGAGTAATTTTTAAAAAGCGCGAATACGAATCCCACTGTCTAATTTTTAAAGCAAGTAAAAATAGGAAAATCGATGTTTGATATTACAACCACAAAAACGAATCACAACATTGGATTTTAAGCTCGCGTGAATACGAATCGCTACATAGGTTTTTAAAAGCGGGTAATTACAAATCGCGATTTCGGATTTTTAAATCTCGTAAATAAGAATCGCGATGTACGACATTTAAATCACCTAATTAAGAATCGCAAGGTTCAACTTTTAAATCAGGTAAATGCAAAAATCAATGTTTGAGGGAGGAATGAGGACTTCAGTACTTTCGCTTCGCGTAAAATTTAATTCCTCATAAAATATTTTAACTTGTGCAAAAAAAAATTTCAGCGGAAATTAGCTGGAAAAATCTGAAAAAAAGCGTAAATCCGCGGAAGAATCACATCCCTGGTAATAGGTTTTAAATTTTGGAATGGTAAAAATACAGTCCAGAATATCAATGTATCTGTAGTTAAAGCCCATAAAACGTTAATAACTTATGTTCAATAGTAAATTTTTCCATAAATTACTGAAAGTTCAAAAAATAAAAACATTTTAATAAATGTATTATAAAATATAATAAACAACAAATATAATAATGAAAAAATAAAGTATAATAATGAATGAATGTACCTAACGAATGTTTCACACCGAGCGAAAATCTAACATGAGCTAGATTCAAATAATTTTTCACCAGATCTATGCAATCCTTCAATTTTAATGAATGCTTCAGTTTAGCCACTCTTCCAACACCCTTGATTGAATTCTTAAAAGAAATAAAACAGAGTGTTAACGACACAATTATTATTTTTTACTCTAGATTTTCATAATTTATTGTTTGCTTTTAAAATGATAGCCTCTTAAGAACTATAATCTCAATGCATCTCGAGCACTCTATTTAATCATTTTTGTTTTAAATATTCCACTAAAAGAAGTCTTTCTTAACAAAAACATCACAAAAATATGTGATTACAAGAATTACAGGATATTGATTACTGCAAAAAAGTAATATAATAACGATAATGCGTAGTATGACATGATAATGCATCTATTTAATCTTTTTTTTAATTTCGCTAACAAACTCTTTCACAACAAATAATCACAAAAATTTACAATTACCATAATTACTTAAGTTTTATTATTGCAAAATACAAGTAACATAATAATGATACTGAGTAGCATTGCATGCTAATTAATCAAGCGATTTTATTTACTGATTGAAGAAAACTAGCAAAAATTATTTTTCAAAAATGTTTCAAACAATCATGTAATCACATAAAACTATAAGCAATTAATAACACAATGTCATTCATGTGAGGTTGCATAAAATTTTCAAATTTATAATAATAGTGTCTAGATTACTCGCATCATTAATCATCGAAATTAAATCTTTTCATATCAATGTTAATATTTTTGTGGTATACTATACAAAAATACAATAGCTTAAAATTATGTATTCTTAGATTTAGAATTGCCTAAATTTATCAGTTACAGTTTGAATACTATTTAAGATTAATCTCCGAAATAATTTATCAGAAGTGGTTTTTTGATCGCTTTTATAATTAGAAAATTTTTTTATTTGTAGACTTTTTATACTAGCTTTCAAACTGTAAGAAACATAAGGTGAATCAAAATTTACTTTTTGATTAGATAGAATCATACTTATTAAACCTATGATTTCAACAACTTATGATGTAAATTAGGAATTTAACTTCATGTTTTTAATCATTTTTGTTTTAATAAGTAATTTATATTTTCAGATCTAATTAAGGTCCATTTTTTGCAATTTTAATTTTCAAAATAAAATTATACATTCCTTTAAAAAAAGGATAATTCTTTCACTAGTCGAACTAGTAGCTAGTTATTTATGAGAATACCTGTAGAGCATTTATAATTATCAGAAATCTTGCTGAAAAATGTTGCATTCTTTTTTAAATTTTTTAGATGTAACTCTGCTCGTGAGCTTGTCATTATCATATCCATAATATATAGATGTTTAATATTTATAAAATAATTTCATTGCACAAAATATCCAAACTGTAAAACCTTATACTTACAATCCTTGATGCAGATTTAACAGAAATAAATTCTACTTCATCTTGGCATGAAAGCATTTTAAACGCACGCCACTGAGGTTGGTCGGATGATAGCCTCACAAACTGTGTTTCTTTGTGTTTACTCAAAAGGAAAAAAGAGAAAAACATTAATTAACAGTTTTTATAATAAATGCAAAAGTATTTTAAGATTCTACAATCCTTAAAACTCAGTTTATGTAGTATAAAGTACCATTTGCACGTTTCTCATTCTTACATCATTTTATTGCAGTCCCAGTTTATTCCTAATCTATACAATGATAGTTATTTCATTGCTTTCATAATTAGAAAAAACTTTAATAGTAGATTCTTTACACTAACTTTTAAAAAAGTAACAAACGTAAGAATTGAGT
The DNA here is from genome assembly GCF_982258835.1 of Parasteatoda tepidariorum. NCBI lineage: Eukaryota > Metazoa > Arthropoda > Arachnida > Araneae > Theridiidae > Parasteatoda > Parasteatoda tepidariorum. The sequence continues at coordinate 99,454,429 of NC_141760.1, forward strand.
TTGAAAAAAAAAATGGATTAGATAGACTAAAAGGATTAGAATGATTAGATAGAGTAAAAGTAACAATTTAATTTGGAAAATTAAAGTAAAAAAAATAGTATGCATAAAATAAAGAAGCTGACAGACGATTATTTCTGCTAACTTATGAAAAATTATTTATAATACCAATTATAAGTGAACCTAAAAAATTAGGCATATATTTAAATATAAAGCATTAATATTAGGCATATATTTAAATATTATTAGAATAAGGAGAGTAACATAACTCTCCTTATTCTAATAAATTTCCAATTTATATTTTAAATCAATCAATTAGCCAATATAAAATTTTTGGTAAAAACAAATAGATAGCAGTTACAAATAACAGTAAAAAAAAGTAAATAAATGATAGTATAAACCATATGAAAATATAATTTTCAGTAAGAAAGAATTGCATAACAATTTGCCTTTTATTATGTTTGTATAACGACTGACAAAATAGCAAAACAAATTAAACCATCCAAATAGAAGTTCATATAATAAGTTCAATATAAGTTGTGTAATTCATTTTTACAATTTACTTAAAATTATTTTGTTTGAAAATTAGAATATTACACAAACTTCCTACATAATATGAAAATGTGGTCACATGCAAATAGAGTATGACACCTTTACTGTTCAAACTTGTATAAGGGATGTGTCCCAATAACCACCCTAAGCAGTCATTCTCAAAATCCATATCAGATATGATGACAAAAAATATACATATTATGGATTGCAAATTGATACGTAAGCAAAGAAAAAATAAAAATGCTATTAATCTTTTATATAGCTGGGAAGAATACATAAGAATGTTTTAAGCCAAACACAACATTAGGTTTATTTAACATCAAATGATTAATAAAATTTACAAATATAAAATAAAAACTGAAAGAAATAAAGTCTAGAAAATGATTTAAGGTAGAATTAGTTTAAAAAAACGCTTTAAATACTGAATTAAAAACCATAATTTTTCTTGCTCCCCCCCAGCTCCAAAAAGAGACATGAAAACCAGTTTTTTAATTCCCAAGCTTAAACCACATTTGATTTTTTATTCATAAGTAATAATACAGTGGAATGTGTAATTTTTTTTTTAAAGTTTATTTAAACTTAATCACATTTTGTGGAAAATATATGACAAAAATATCAATACAATAGATTTTTTAGAAAATGGGATTTAAAAAAAAAACAGAGCTTTAGGCCCCCCACCTAGGAGGGTTAAATTCATTCAGAACACATCTCAGTAAATTTATACTTGCATTTGTGCATATTTAATATGTGAAATAATTTTTACCAAAGATGAACTTAGGCATACTTAGAACAATGCAAAGCAAGTACAGTATTTGTTTTTAATTTATAATTTGTAAAATCAACTATTTGCTATAATAATTAATCAAAATATTGGTGAGCTGCAGATGTATTAGTTTTATACATAATATTAATGGCAACAAACATGTTTAAATAATCATACAATACAGTTACTTCTGAATAAAGTTGGATTTATTATTATCAATTAAAAATGTGTCTTACTTCAAAGATATTAAACTAAATCCACCAATATTTCTCAAGAGACTCTAAATATTCACATTGTATGATAATTTAAATTCAAATATGGCATTCATATAAACAAAGACTTGCTAAATTTGAATGGCATGAATATTACACTTTTATGAAATTCCAAGTTCTATAACACATACTTATAAATAAAAATAAACTATTCATTTTTCACACTTTAAATTGCTTTAAAACACAATTCAATAGACAAAGATACATAATTAGTGCATTTTTGAGTAGTAAGAGACATTATTTTTATTCCTGAGAAATATTAAAACATTCGGACCAATAAATCATAATTAAAATTTTTATGTATCTATATTTTATAAAGTAATTATTTATTAAAATAATTCACAGTAATATTGACTATGTACAGAGAAGCTGACCAGCATTCCGACAAAACTAAAGTAGTGGTATAGCAAAGTCTATAAAATGATCTTTGATACTCATTGCTTTACCTTTTCAGTTAAATATTCTGAGAACAGAAATCCCAAGAAGAGAGCAAGGATAATGTTCTTTTTTCTTTTTTTTTTTAATAATTGGAAAGGTAAAGTGGTGAGTGGATGTTTAAGCAATCATACGATAAGGTTAAACCATATCATAATAAATTTAGAACATAAAAAAGAATAATAAAAAACATATCTTACTATACTGATATTAAATCAAAACCAAGAATATTTTTCATGAAGTTGTCTATATTTATGTTGTTTGGTAAAGTAAATTCAAAAATGGTTTTGCTATCTGAATAGTCTTGCTTGGTTTGAACAGCACAAATATCGCACACATCTGAAATTATAAATTTTTATGAAAAATAATTTATCATGACAAATAATCTTAAAGTTTGTAATTTATCATAACAAATAATCTTAAAGTTTGTAATTTATCATAACAAATAATCTTAAAGTTTGTAATTTATCATGAGAAATATTATAAAAGTAACAGTAAATTTATTAACGGCCAGTTTGTTTTTTAATAAAATTCCAAATTACATTATTTTGTTATTTAATCAGAAATTACAAAATTTACTTAAATATGTTTCTTAACAAAATGTATAAAATTTATATTGTGCATTTCTATTACTATTCTATAATTAGAAAAAAAGTTATGTAAAAAAGGGGAAAATGTATAGTTTTATATAAAACAGAAAAATGTAAATCTATTATACTACTAAATAACAAAACTTATCCTTGCCTTAATATACTATTTCAATTGTATGTTTATATTATACAATACATGTTTTTGGTTCAGGATTTAAACCTTAAGCAATTTTAGATCAAAACTTTTAATAAATAAAAGATCTTTTAAAACAGTTGATTAATTTATGAAATAATTTATGAAATAATTTATAATGAATCTAATTTTATTTATAATGAATCTAATTTTATTTATAATGAATCTAATTTTATTTATAATAAAATAATTTTATTTTATTAATAATTAACAAATTTATAATAAGCAGGAAAGTTTTAATCGAAAAAGTATGTAACAAAAATATTTATGATGCATTTGAAAGATGAATTAACACATTTTTATATTAAAAATATTTAGAAATTCTGGCTTGAACATACTTTTTTTCTTAGTACAAACAAATTTCCAACATAATTCCAACATAACAGATTTCTGTTCATTTTCTGTAAAAGCAGGTGAATACAGAAATGCATGACCACCTGACAACACAAAGTTTTACCATTTTCTTCACCTGATGCATAAACATTGAACATGCTCACTGAGGTATTTTTCCTAAACTGAAATTCTCATTTTCTTTTTCATTATCATGAGTTACTGGTTTTAATCTCAAAATAAAAGCACTTATAGATTTTTTTAAATGTCAGTAGAATTTCTGTACGAAAAATAAGGATGAATCTGTGAGATTCAGAATTGTTCTAAGCGGGTATTTAACATTTTAAGAATAGCAAGTGTAATGAGACTGTTAAAATCAAATGATACATAAAGAAAAACATTAAAAGTAATAGAATGATGGATCGAGATCCGGCTATGCAGTTTTGAACGTTGGAAATTTTAGATTCTTACAGATAATAGAGAATGTAGAAGATTAAAGATTAATAATTAATAGTTAATTCAAATAATTGAGTTCATACAAGTCTATCTAAGTCAAATAGTTCTAGTTTATTCAAATAATCAAGTTTTTAGATTTATGCTTTTTGTTATGAATAATTTTGATAAACAATTTTTTATCTCATTAATCACAGTCATAGCCAACTTTTATTTTAGAAGGTTTTTAATTTATAATTTCAATTCTTCTAGAAAACTTTGAATCAATTATGTTCCCTACTATTTTATAGTTTACATTATGGAAATAAAAATTAGGATAATATTTTAAAATCCATTTAGTTTCAAAAGCATAATCATTTTTCGATAATTATTAACCATTTTATAATCATCATATTTATCATTTTTTCATGCAACATAATCTAAGAAATCAATAAGGGAAAAAATGATAAAAAAAAATATAAAAAACAGATAAAAATATGGATAACTTTGTCAAAATACATCATACTATTGATAGAATAATTTAAAAGATTATCTCTGCTGTTTTGAATTTAAAAGGTTTCTAATATCAAATATCAAAAACATTATACAATCATGATTCAATATTCAATACAAAGGCTTCCTTCAAAAAACTGTACCTTAGAAAGCTATTCCTCATTCCTTAGGTGTCATATCGAACTTTGGTTGTATGTATAGACTTCAAAAATCAAACCTTAAGCAATTTTTTTAAGCTTCAAAAATCAAAACACATGCAAATAAAAAACAAATAATAAAACTCATTTTAGTTAAGTTTTTAAGTTTTCACTTACCAAAACACTTAAGAAGCCAATCATTAACACCACCATCAACTATGTCACAAACTGTGTGAGGAGAATACACAGCAATAGAATTTTTTATGCATTTCATAACAATTCGATCTTTCCAATTGTCTGATACAAGCTTCGGTAAAGGACTGAAAATTGGAGGATGGTAAGCAATAATCATATTTGCTCTTTGGCTAATGGCTTCATCCAGAACTTTTTCAGTCAAATCAATTGTAAAAAATATGGAAGATACCTGAATAAAAAGTAAAATCAAATTAGATGTAAGACAGAGTAAAAGAAAATGTAAGATGGGTGTAGAAGTTTATGCCAGATATGAAGTGCATGTTAGTTCAGTAAAATTAATATTTATTAATTATGTATTCTTTATTATTTTATCTAGCATCATTTCCTAAGATTTTTGTAAGAACTGTAATGGTTTCTTATTGAAGTAAGTTGTAAAGGAATAACTCTTATTAAATTATACTTGGTCTAGTGTTAACATGACACAGGATGTTTTTTTGATCAGAACTATAGCCACGAGATACAGATATGAGGGTCAAGACCCTTTCCCACCACCAAATCAAAATAGTTGACAGAAAATTTTTTTTGTGTATAATGGTATTTTTTATTAAATAATAATTTTCCAAATTATTATAAATCAAAGTTGACTAACTATTTCTTTTAATATCAGGATATCTTTAAAGCAGAATACATTCTTAATAATTGAGAAAACTTAGGTTACTGTTGAGACTTGCGAGGGTAGTCTCAAAGTAACCATAGTTTTGAGTTTTGTATCATCCTAAAAAAAAAAATTATCAAAGTAATTAAAAAAAAAAAATTTGTTGAGGAGATTTCTGTACCGTGATCTGTGGCAGAATAATCGCCAAGTCTGGGCAACTTCTGGGCAGTGGCCTGCAAGAAACTAAAAAAAACATCATAGAAAGGGACCAACTTGAAAGGTTTAACTCGTAGCCATCCCCGGGCAAACATCAACAGATTTTTTTTTAAAAGATGCGCAAGTTTAAAATCTATTTGGCACCTGGGCGATTGTAGTTGGCACGACAGATCAAAATACAAAAATATCCCCAATTTTTTTTTTTTTTTTTTTTTAAATATCTCTAAGGAAAAATTTTTTACAATTTAAGTAATTACGGAAAAAAAAGTTTGTCAGAAAATGCAAATGAAAAAACTTATTATATAAATTTAAAAAAGAAACTTTTCACAGACTTTTACTTTTTTAAAAACTTTTATATGAAGCATGCAAAACTTTTTATTTGAATCTTTCATTAATTTTAAAGGACAGTGGTTGTAAACATTATCAACACGAAATTTTCAAGAAGTATATGTTTGTGATTGCAATAAAAAATTGTCCAATTAATAACATGGGAAGAGGAAATAACTTTGACAATATTTAAAGTCAAACATTTTTATCAGAAACTCATTTTGAAAGATATTAGGCTTTCTTGGCTAGTAGTGGGCTATGTAATGTTCCCCTACCTCAGAAAGGCAATATATATTTTACCTCAACTTTTTTCACATTAAATAACCAAAAAGTTCCGTTTGGCAAATTGGCGATTTCAGTTAGCTTGAAGTAAGTGAATAAAAAATATTTCATTACTAAACTCTTAAACCGTTCTCATCAGGAAGTATCTATCTTTCATAATAATCAAAACAGTTTAATAAAACTATGAAACATTAATAAAATATAAATTTAATTATAAAATCTTGCCTCAATATTATCATCTGGTTTGATAAGTAATCCAGTTTTATCCCATTTCTCAGCTAATTCGGGGGGTAAATTACTTTCAATAATTTTAATTACAGATTTTATATCCATGATACTTCGATAATATTCTACGTTTTTATAATTTACTATATTACTTAAAGATAACAAAGCTGTCTGCTTAGACTGAAAAAACTTATTGCTAATTGATTTGGGAAAAAGAGAAAAATATCTTTGATTTAAAACTTTTAATAATTTTAAGTTCAACAGTTTTCTCATAATCAATTGTTTACGCTTGGGTAAAAGTGACTATTTTTAATTTAAACTCGTCTTTTTAATTTGGCTTATAGCTTAAATAGACGAACAAAGATTTTTTCATATAAGTTTCCAGAACTTTATAATACAAAAATAAACCACTTTATACTATGTGTTTTAAAATAACTATACAAATGTGTCCTTAAAATATCGAAGCAATTGTCGTTCGTTTAATCTTGAAAGTTCAGTGAGGAGTAGTATAAAAAGCAAAGTTCAAACGTTGAAAACATTCAGTGCTTCTTTTTGACAATTCTTTTAGTTAAACCATATCCAATGTAAACACGTTTTCCAAAGTTGGGAAAGTTATATTATGTGTTTTTAATTAATTATTATAATCATAGCTTAATATTTAGTAAAATGGGGAAGTTAAACGTTACGATATTTAGATATTTGTCCTATGAAGAATTTAGGGCTTTAACTGCGGTAAGTGAAGCTCATTTACGTAATAATTGTATAAACATTTATTTCTGACGGAACTAATTTAAAAACAAAATTTAATTATTTAAGTTGTAGTTCCTAACATATTCAAGTATTTGTATTACTGATATATAAGTTTTTATTTCTTTTTAATTTGTATAGTGATCCACTAAAAACAAATTTAGTCGTGACAATATAAGACGCATTACAAACATATTTTGTTGCAATGAGAGAAACATCACATAATGTAGTGTCCTTTTTTATGTATCAATATTGTAATATTGTCTTTCCGTCCCGCTAATAAGTGTTTCAATTAAAATCTCTTCTCCAAATTCACTATCATTTTCCAATAGTGCCTTTTCTTAAGTTTTCAACTGCTTATCCAATTAATTGCTTACTACATAATTAAGAGATAAATTAACGCATTGCATATCTCTTTATTACTTAATAATTCATAAATGGTTGGTTGTTATGTAATTAAGTGAAGCTGTGTTAATTGTCTTCTACATGACATTTAAAACATACTCTAAACTTGAGTAACAATACTAATATTATGCAAAAAGTTATAAATAATTTTCATCAATGTATAATAATAACTAAATTAACTAATTTTAAACAAAACCAGTGATTAAAAGAACATAATATATTTCATACATAATTATAAATAAAAAAGAAACCAATAAAATACAAGGAATACTTCTTAATCAAATTAATTGAAAACATTTTGAAAATTACCAGCAGAAATGATAGTTGAAAAAGGTGCTAACATAAGTATTAAAACCCAGGACAATGCTGGATATAAAATCAACTGAAATTTTTTAAAAAAAAGGGGGGGGAAATTAGAAATTCATGGAAAAAAGAACTTAATTTATTGAGTACAAAATTCATTGTAAATGAAAAAAAAAAAAAAAGCGCAAGGTACAGGGGAATCAGAAATGTATTACTTTAGAAAGAAAAAACTGTAATCTGCTTTTAGCAATAAATGATTCTATATTTATATTAATAAACAATCCTCTATTTTTTTTATAAAGGACGATTTTATATAAATAACGATTTTTAACGAAAGCAGTTGTGATTCTTCTTCTACTATTGTTAAAAAAAAGTCAAAACATGCAAATTATACTGTTTTCTAAAGAATCAGAATTTATTCCTTTGAAAAATATTGTTTCGTTAATAGATGCCAAATAAATATCATAGGCGATTTTAAAAAAAATTGTTCCATTGCTCAAGCGTAAATTACGGTATTGAAAACAGAAGAATTGAATTCCCGAATTTAATAGAGTGTCAAATTCTCTGACCCCTGGTTTTAGGGAAAAATTGTGTATTGCCCTGACTTTTTTTTTTTTCGAATCTCGTTTTGCCTGACAATTCCTAAGGAGAACAAACCCATCATTTTACTTCCAGGCGATATTGTTGTTCAATTTCTCCACATTTGCATTCCCGATTTAGGATCAGAGTTTAGAAACAGTTTTAACAGGATCTGAGTTAAGAAAAAGAATCATATTTATTATTTTTTATTTTTTAAATCTTCTCTTATAAGGATTGGCAAAACTTTGTTGCATTTTTAATTAAATGTTACCATTTCTTTTCCTCTTCTGAATCACTTAATTGATATCAATAATGAAAGTTTATTTGTTTCATTTTGATAAATTATGAATTTTAGTATTTGTAGTCTAGACGAAGATTGATGGTTCTTAATCTTTTGGCACAGCCAATTATGTTTTGAGTTATAACTTACTAAATTCTTTTGATTATTTTTCAAATGATGAAGTTCAGCTTAGTCATATTCTTACTTTATTATTGAATAAAAAATAGCTGTGTTTTAATAGTCTTCGTTTTCTAATTAATATTTTGTATTTCCAGAGGGATATATTTTGGGATATATATTTTTTTTTTACCTTCTGTTCACTGATATGCGTTAAAGAGTGTATCTCTTTCTGAGTGCAGTAAAAAAAAAATTAAAGCTATTATTGATGCTTAATTAATTGTTATAATAAGTAATATTGGTATTGTGGTAAAAGATATTTAAAATGCTTAACCTAATGTATCATTATCAGTACAACAACAGCTAATGCTTTTCTTTTTAAAAATTTCCAAACAACCCTCTGAGTGGCAATGAGCTTCCAGTTCTTTACTTTTAAGATTCTTAAATTTCCTCTAAGCTGTGCTTATACATTACTACTTGACTTGTCTTCTTCTTTGCCCCTGCATCTTTTCCAAGAGTACTCTTTTTACCGGGATCTAATCATTTAATTCTGAAAATATGAGCAGCCCAGTTTAAGATATTGATTGTGATAAATTTAATATATCTGGATGCTTAAAGAATAAATTATAATATTAACACACAAATATAGGTATATTGTGTTGATTAAGATGTTTACTTCTCCCAAAATAAATAAAATAATTTAATCTAATTATATCATAATAAAAATTTTATACCAGAAATTCAGAATTTTAAATAATAATAAAAAAAATTTGCTTTGATAGCCATAGTTTTTCTTCTTCATCACCTATTCCTGTAATTTTTTGTATCGTCAACAGCCACTGTAATAATCTTTGTAACAAGGGAAACTTAGCAAAGTTGTGTGTGATAAATTGAATCGACATTTTCCATTACAATGATAGAAAGAAAATGATGTCTTGGTGTAAAGTTTTTATTTATAATATTGCTTATAATTTTTAGAACAATACCTATACTCATGTTAATTTGGCCTTTTTTTTTTGGTAACTTTTTATTTTATTGTTTTATAGATTGAAATGGGTATGAAAAATCATGAATTAGTTCCTGGAGCTTTGATTGCATCAATTGCTAATTTGAAGCATGGTGGTTGCCACAAGAGATTAATGGAGGTCACAAAAAATGGATTAGCTGCATATGAGAGAGGAAAAAGATGTAAATTATCATTATTTAGCTCATTAAATTTATTTGTGTTCATTCTGCTTTGTATTCTAATATTTTTATAGACTTGTTAGTTTTCTAATATCTTAAAAAAAAACATACATGAAAATCTTTCTGTATAAAATCTTTAGAATCTTAAAAAACTTAAACCAGATTTAATATATATTTCATTTCACCTTTTGAAAATATAATTATATATTTCTTCAAATGCTAGGTAGAATTTAAATTTATTTATCATAACAATAATAAATTGATAATAATTAGTATCTATTAGATTATTATCATAAATTCTGACCTGAACATACAATACAAGAAATCTAAATGGCAAGTAGCATTTAGTTGGTCAATCATAAAATTAATGATTTACAATTTTAAATTAAGAATTATATAGTAATTATTGTGTCAGCACAAATTTAAATTTTAATGTTTCATTTATACACACACACACACATATATATAGATAGATAGATAGATAGTGAAGAAATATATATTTATGCTGCATATTTCTGTTTTTAGGAAAAATGAAGCAACTGACATCTTTGAGAAATATAAGTTAAAACATTTGGAATGCATTTAATTTATTTTCTTTTGAGTATTTTTTATTGATATTTTACAGTTTCTCTTAGATAAATGAGTGCCCATGATTTTTCGTTTAATAAAAACTCATGTTGTGACAATTTCAAATTTCTCCTCACTTGAAAAAACTGTAGGCTTAGTTTCCCAAAATGGTTATACAGATTAAGTCAGTTCTGTGAAAAATATGAATGCTGGATTTGCAATAAAAGAATACCCATTTAAAAAAAATTAATAGATCTGAAATGATTAGCAATAAACAGGTAAAATAAAATATCAATAGTGAAAACTGTTAGAATTCAAATCAGGTAATAAATCAAAATCAGGTACAGAAGTTAGTTGCTTTAGAATGACAACTAAAATTAATGTTCAACCATGTATCTTTTGAACAAATTATGTATCTTTTTCATGCTGTGTCTTTCCTCCTTCTCTTCTTAAGCAATTTGCCACAATAAGAGGGTATAAACAGCAATATTTCGACTATGGAAGCTTTAAAAACTTGCTTTATTTATCAAGATAAGATATTAAAGTTATCTATTACCACTTTTACTTAAATGGTGTTAAATTAAAATTTATAGTCTGAATTTCTAAATGCATATGAAATCCTTATTTTAGATGATGGATACAGGCTCACTAATCCTGGTTACGATTATCTTGCACTTCGTGCTCTTTCTTCAAGAGATGTAATAGCTGCTGTTGGAAATCAGATTGGTACAGGAAAAGAATCTGGTAAGTTTTCTCAATTTTCTATCAAATACAGTCCTCAAAAATGCAGCTCTTAAATCGTCAATGTTCAATCACCTTGTTAAACAGAAAATATTATGAGTGTACAGTAAAATATTAAGTTTTGCTTTTTTTTATGAGTTTAGAAAATGAATGTTGGCTTGTTTAATTGTGATTTTGAATTCAGAATTGGCTTATAACTTTGAATTAGAATGTGGATTATAACTGTGTTTAGTGTCTGATTAAAAATAAATAGTGTGGTGATTAAAAATGGATTTCAGATTATCCAAAGTAGAATGTAACTACAACTTCAAAACTTAAAAAAATAATCTTAAATAAACTTAACAAGCATATAAAATCTATCAGAGCATCTAATTACTTAGGTAATGATTCAAAAATATGTCTATTTTAAACAGAATTTTATTTTATGGCTCCTAACCTTTTAATAAAATTTTTTATCAAAGTAATGGACAATTACAGTCAAATTTTTTTATAATTTTAATGCATTCAGAATCCCTCAAAACTCCGAGAAAACATTTTATTACTTTTCTAAGAAGGCTATTTATTTAGTTATTTTCAATCAAAAAACGCTTACTTTCGTTTTCGCCTGAAACGGGGAGTCACGTGATTATTCACGAACTGACGTCACACGTGTCCATCTGCCGTTCACTTAAAATAGCTGTGCTGTGAAAACCAATACGTTCTTGCTTTCGTTTAAATTTTCTAATTAAATCCAACCATTTTAGATGGTCTAAAGCTATGTGTATAAAAAATTGCGCCTTAATATCGCTTAATAAAAATTTGGATTTGATATAACGTATTTTTATAATGTTAAATTTCAGTGGTACCCACTGAAACATTGTTAATACTTGACGAAATTTTCTAGCTCGGAATATTTAAGATTTTTTAGTTCAATAAAAAAAGTGCATGGTATTGCTTATAAATTATGCGTTATAAATACAAAATAACTTCGTTTTTTCATTTTTTAACTATAATCTCAATTAATGTATACTTCAAGTTCATTTGCAAGATTTATTTTCATCTTAAGTGAAAGAAATGTTGGATCAATTTCTTGTGTAGAATAAATAGTTTCAGATTTTAAATTGTAGGACAGCGTAAGTTACTGATAATTTTTATCTATTTATTCTAGCGTGAATTCAAAGCATGTAATTGTCTTCACAGCAGTAGCCTCTTAAAAAACTTGTGATCCCAGCAAAACTTTAATATATATATATATATATATATATTCCTGCAGATTTTATTAACTTTACTTTTATTGTCTTAATCTATGCTGTAAGTATTTGAAATCAAGCATATGCATTTTAGTTCTTTATTGCAGAAATGGGAATAAAATTTCATAAATGCATATAAAAAAAAATTTCGCCATAGCAAAGTTCCTATTTACTCAAAAAATAAAAATACTGAGAAAAAATATCAACATTACTGTTTATTTTTTAATTATTTAATAAATTATTAAGAATGTGCATTAGAATTTCTTTCCATTTTGTATAAGTTAATTTTTTATTTTTCTTCTCTAGCTTTAGTGAAACAAAAACTTCCAGCTTAATGATATTCGCTGAAACTTTGTAGTTAAATAAGTTAATTAGATATGGATAAATGAGAAATTAAGTGAAATTTTAAGTATAACTAGATTATGGTGATGATGATGGTCAGATATATTTCAATGGACTAGATTCTTGAAAGTGTTGATACGTTTTCGGCTATACCGTATGCATAACCTGATATTTTTTTAAAACTATTTTATTAAATTTTTTTTAATTAAAAATGTATAATGTATTAATTTTACTATTTTAGAATTCTTCATTGCAAGCACTGACAAATAGCTTGCAAAAATAAGGAGAGAAATTAACAATAACCATACTTTATAAATACTATATTGCAGAAAAAGGAATTAAAATTTATAAATTTAAAAATAAAAATAATTTTGAACTGTAACGGAATTCCTATTTAAGCTAGGAATAATAAATATAAGCGCTAATGTGTATTTAAATATTTAATGCATAGTGAAACAAAACAAAAAGATAACATAAACTGCATTAGTAAATATTTACTTAAAAAGAAAATCCTTCAACTCTAGTAATAAATAAATAAATTAAAGAAGCAACATTAAATTACATTATTTGAATTTTTGATCATTAGCACATAGATTGTAACGATGATGGGCTGATATTTTTCAATGGACTAGATTTATGAAAATACTGATTTGTTTTAATGCAATAACGAATTATAAAATCATTCATCCTATATCAAAATGTATAAAATTTCTATCCAATCTGTGACTTATTTTAATTATGTAATTAGGTTGTAATGAAGCATTATTTTAATTTAAAAGTAAATGGAATAAAATAGTATTTTCTATGAACTTTAACACCACTGATTTCAGCCGAAAAGAGATGTTGATCGGCTGTAAAGAGTTTATCATTCATAATCATTTCTTCAGATATTTTAATGATAAATAACAACGTTTGAATTTTTAAAATCTTTCTTTCATTTTGCACACACTCAGAACCGTAAATTTAATTCACAAAATTTTTACTGATAATTTACAAAGGATGTTCATACGATATATGTGTGATATCAAAACTAAAAGAGCATTGAAATAGCCTTAGCGGATGGAGACGGCACGTTTCCCTTCGGCACATTTGACGTTATAACCAATCAGGGGTTGTTTTTGATTGCATCACTTACGGAGGCCTTTAGGGGCAATTTAAATGTTAAATAACTAAATAAATTAACATTTGCCGCAAAAAACAATCAGATTTTCGGTTTCAGGGGAGAATTTCCAATAAGTTAGGTATGAAAATAAAAAAATTTATGATGTGCTGTAATTGTCCATTACATTAAGTGTCACAATAGATGTTGAGGTAATTTCTTCTAATATTTAAATTTTCTAATAAAAGTACCTTTACTTTTTGTCATATACAAGTTAGTGTACAAGTTCAATCCTCAATTCGCTCTTGTTGAAAATAAATTTTGAATTACTATTTATAAAAAAAAAAATTTGCAATGATATAAATGAATACAGAAAGAAAAAAAATTTAATAATAATTATTGTAATAACTCAAACTTTTCAGCCCTATATAAGTTAGAATTTATCTATAAAATAAAATAAAATGCTGTGAATGTGAGTAAATTTTTTCTTTTTCACTCTCACTTAATCTTTTAATAATATTTTACTTTTCAAAGCAATTACATGAGGTGACACAATAGATATTGACATAATTTTTACTAATATTTGAAATTTTCAAATTAGATTAACTTTACTTCCTGTTGTAGTATACAGTAACCCTCCATTTTTAAACTTAAAATAGTGGATGCTGGTGTACAAGTTAGTGTACAAGTCCAATCCTAAATTCACTTTTGTTCAAAATAAATTTTAATTAATTATAAAGTTTAGTTTTCCAATAGTATAATTGAATGCAGAAATATTACTTTTAATAATAATTATCAAAGTAACGCAAACTTTTAAGCCCTATATAAATTAGAATTTATTTATAAAATAAATGCACTGAATGTGAGTAATCTTATGTTTTCTTAATGTTCTTCCTTTTAGAAGGATTTAACTTGAGAACTATCACAACTGTGTAATAGTTTCATTATTTTTTGTATTAGTATTTATCTTTAACATTAACTTTTTAGTAAAAGTAAGTTTTTATCCAAAAATCTACTTATCCAAATGTGTTACCAGTGTATGAATCTACTCCAAAAATTTTGTTGAAATATAAGAGTTCAAAAAATCGACTTATAGACAACTATTACAATTCTCTATCCTTTTATTAATTAATAAATTTTGTTTTACTTTTTTTCTAGACGTATTTGTGGTTACTGACAAAGATGGTAATCAATTGGTTTTGAAACTTCATAGGTAAGATATTTATTATAAAAATATTTGCTCGGTTATTTATTTACATGGTTCATATTAGTTATTTTAAGAAATTCTTATATTCGAACTAGAATCTTGTCATGTTAGGACTTCTTTAAAAAACTGAAATTATCGGGAAATTCGGTTTTAACAATAAAATATTGTTTTCTTTAGCCAAAACCTCAAAAAACTCTACAACAAATCTAGAAAATAATCAATATTTAAGATTTACTACTATAATAAGTGGCAAGTGAGAATTTATTAAATAAATCAAAATTGTTTTGCAATCATTTCTCATAAAAAAATTAATGCAACACCAAACTGATAAATTTTCTTAGACTTGTTAAAATTTTATTATTAGTTTGTCCAAAGTACTCATTCTTTAGCAAGATTATGTTTCAAATAATATTCTTAATTAAAACTATATTTGTTTGCAATAAAAATATTCAATAGGCTGATAGTCTTGACATATTTTTTTTTTTTAAAACAAAGTTAGTTTTGGTGATATTTGTATAAAAAATAATATATTTCTTAAGAAATAATGTTGCGTATTGCTCTAATTTCACCTGAGATTCCGTAAACCTTTTTAGGAAAAAGTTAAAAGGATCATGTTTAAAAATAAATATCTGCTCATTTAATAACATTCATGAGTTTTTATT
This sequence comes from Parasteatoda tepidariorum, assembly GCF_982258835.1. Lineage (NCBI taxonomy): Eukaryota > Metazoa > Arthropoda > Arachnida > Araneae > Theridiidae > Parasteatoda > Parasteatoda tepidariorum. The sequence goes on from NC_141760.1 coordinate 99,470,006, forward strand.
ATTTTTTGTAGTAGGCTTGAAACTAATCTTTATATTAAAGCTTTTGTCATCGATAAAATGTTTTATCTTCACATATTCTTAAAAACCTATTTTCTTTTGGTAAATATGGCTCTCATAGCTCAGGCATAATTGCAGGGTTTGTAGTTGCCCTGATATTTCTGATTAAAAAATATATATAAATTTATCATGATTTTTAGCTCTTTGTCCTGATTTTTTTGTCTTCAGAAAATCCTATTTACTGAGATGCAGATTTTAAAATAAACTGAAGAATTGAAAGATTTGTAATTTTGATTCATTATCTTTTTGTTTTAATTTATAGTATTTGTTAAAATTTCAAAATTAGATAGTTTAAACTTGAGGGTTGTCCACTAATACAGAAATTAGAAAATACAAACTTTTTGATATTTTTTTTAAAGCAACATCATTAAAAAAAAAATTTGTGATCTGAAACTATTACAAGTTGTTTAGTGCTCCATTAATAAAATTATGCTGAAAACTACTAAAACTTTTAGCTCTAAACAAAGTACTACTTAAATTAAAAATAGTTTATTTTATTTCCCTTTTATAATTAAAGTTGCTTTTATTACAAGTAAAAAGAGCAAGTTATATTTTTTATAGTTTTTTGCTTTTTTTAATTGTATCCTGGTATATGTATACTTTTCTTATTAAATATCCTAATTTTATTTGAAAAAATATTTATCTTAATTTTTTTTCCTATGCTCAGAACGAGGCCTGTGATTGATTGTTGTTTGATTTTTTTTTTTGCGCTGAATATGTTATAAACATTTGTGTTAAGTACGTTTCGGCAACTTAAAAATTAGCTTCTCAATCGTCATCACAAATTTAATTGTCTTTTAAATAGTTATAATGTTTGACTTCTACACTGTACTCAAATTTTTGTAACTATTATATTCTTTGTAGTACTTCTTATAGATTTCATATAAAAATAAATTATGTTTCAGGTTAGGCCGAACTTCTTTTCGAAAAATTAAAGAAAAAAGAGACTATCATAAACACAGAAACAGTGCTTCTTGGCTCTATTTGTCTAGATTAGCTGCTGTTAAAGAATTTACTTTCATGCAGGTATTTTATTTTCATCAAAAATATTAGCATAACTTTGTAATTGTTCTAATCTTACTTTAACCTGTTTGTTAAAACATTGAAATTGAAAAATAATTTTAAGACTGGCTTTATTCTCATGAATGCATATAAAATTCGTGCTTATGTGAAGAATTTTTAAAATGTATTTATAACTTTTGAAGGCTCTGTTCGACCGAGGTTTTCCAGTACCCAAACCAATTGATTTCAACAGACATTGCGTTGTGATGGAATTAATAAAAGGATTTCCTTTGTAAGTATCACATATTCTTGATTAAAAAGGTATTGATTTACTATTTATGATACTTTTTTCTTTAATAATGAATTTCTTCATAATTTTTATCAATAAAAACCATTTTGTTATAAAATTGTCTGGTATTTAATGAATTCATTTCAATAAATTTTGGTACCTAATTAGTTTTTAATTAACATGATGGATTAAAAACTACTTCTAGATCAGAAAGCTTTTTAGGGCTACAACTACTTAAAATATAATTTTGTACAAACTTAAATTGTAAACTTTAAAATATTTATGAATTGTAAAAGTTAATGAAAGATTCACACAGTTTCATTTTTAATAGAATTATTACATGATTTCTCATTTGCAAAACAAATATATACTATTGTAATAAACTTGTTTACTAGAAAACTGTACTTAACTGATAAAATCAACTTATATTTTTTTTAACTTTCATTTCTAAATCTGCCTTTTTGAATTTCAATGTTTCAGTTGGATGTTTTCATTGAAGTGAGTTTTAAATAAAATTTATCGAAAAAATTTTCAGACAATAGTATAGCTCTAGTTTATACCTTATTAAAAATTCAATTACATTGACATTTTAGGGTGAGTAGATAACAAATTTTGTACTAGGATATCTATTTACCTAATCTGATATATTTTGTTCCCAAGTTGCACATGCTAATTTGCTTTGTTTAAATAAAATAAGAAAAAGTTTTAATTTGCAATAAAAATAAATTGTTATGAAGTCAAACATTAACTTCTTTTAACCTGTTGGTGAATATTGTGGGAATTTTTTCCACTCGCTTACCATTTATTTTAATAAAGCAAAAATTTTTTATTATTAAAAATCTTTATTTTTTCTATAATATTTCAGATGTCAGATACGTGAAGTTGATGATGTTCCAGCTTTATATGAAGAATTGATGAACCTTATTGTTAATCTTGGAAATCATGGTCTCATTCATAGTGACTTCAACGAGTTCAACATAATGTTGGACCCTAAAGGAAGACCAATACTAATCGATTTTCCTCAAATGGTGTCAACTTCTCATCCTAATGCTGAATGGTAATTTTTTTATAACTTAATTTGAAATACTGTACCCAATTTTTTTTATAAATTTTAATTTTTAAGAAACATAAAGTCGCATTAGAATCACATACATTGTATTTACATACAACTAGTTAAAAGGCTGTTCACCCAAATTCTATAATAAGTTACTCTTTATTGCTTTAGTTTTTAGAGTACTATTGTGATGGCAAGAAAGTGTTTTCTGTTTGCACTGAAATTATAGTGGATAGCATTATGTCTTTTTTTTGTCAGAATTTAAATTTTTTTTTTGAAATTTTATAGTTGATACCTTTTGTTTGCTATAGAAACAAATTCCATGTGATTTTGTTTAGAGCTGTGGGTTTGAATACAGAGTACGAAAAGAAATGTTTTACTTTTTTATTTTCATTAAGGCAAGAAAGTGGCTTATGCCTACAAAGAGATATGTGAAGCTGATGCTATTGAGTGTTGAGCAGAATGTACATGTCAGAATTGGTTTTAAAAATTTCATTCTTGAAATTTTTCTCTGAAAGCTAACCAACATTTTGATCAAACTTCTGAAGTTGAGAATGACAAAATGAAAACCATAATTTAATAGAATCGTCATATTACTGCACGAGAGATTGTAAAACAGTTAAATATATCACATATACATATAAATATTAGAAATCATATAAGACGTTTTGGACTTTTTTGCTGATATGGGCCAGAAAATTTATTGACTAGTGATCATGAAGTTACCACAAAGATAGCAAAAGGTCGTGGAATAAAATAGATTATATTTGGCAGAATAAAGTTCATTTTTTATATTGCAAAGTTTATTCCACATTAAAATATTAAAATTACCTTCTTGCCAAAGTAATAGAATAGATTAAATACACAATATATTGTGTGTTAAACCTAAGCTCACCCTTTTAGTAATTTCACTATTACTCACCAGTCTGTTACAATAACCTAACATAACTATCATGGAGCAATAATCACGACTCTATGAAAACAATCATTAATTATTACCATACGTAAAATTCAATGGTAAATATGCCGTGTAAAAAGCAATTAATATCAGTTAATATTCCCTGTATCTTATTTCATATTTTAGCATTAAAATAACAAAAATTCTATAAGAATTCTATGTTTTTTAGCTTAAACTTTTCAATTATGAGATCAAAATCTAAAAGGTTGTATTTTAGATATTTTTGTTAAGTTTTTTTTTTTTTGGTAATGTTACAACCTGTACACTAATGGTTACAGTGAAATTCAACCTTGACTAAACTAACATTCCTCTGCATTTGGATTCTAGAAATAAGGAAAGAATCATTTACTAATTGTTTATTATTATTATTTTATAATGAAATTATTATTTTGTGCCTAAGTAAGTGTTTACCTAACTCTAATGTCATTAAAAGGTTCTTAAATCGAAATAAGGAAGCCCTCATCTTATTCAAAAAACAGCAGTCACTCTTCTTTCTAAATATGGATTGTATTTGATACTAAGTGTTCTAAAATCACAGTCTATATTGTAGATTTTTAGAACCCTTCTTGGGCACTTTGTAATTTTTTTTTTTTTTTATTATTATTATTATAACAAATGTAATGTTTTTTTACCTCCTTGTGCTTTTTTTTTTCCTTGTTGAACAAATGAGAATAAATGCCATCTTGTTTTTACAATTTGATAAACATTATTACCTAAAATTTATTTAAATTATACTTTTTTCAGGTATTTTGATCGAGATGTAACTTGTATAAGGGAATTTTTCAAAAAACGTTTCAACTATGAGAGTGAATTATATCCAACATTTCAGGAAATATCGTAAGTTTAAATAACATTTGTTGCTGCTTCATTTCAATATGTCCTCACACAAATGAAAATTTATTCATAGTTGGTCCTTAAAATTCAAGAAAATTTTTTTTATCAAATTTAAAGTTAACAATTCTATTAATGAAATATTTAGGATAGGATGACTTAAATCTGAAATTAGTGTTGCATTATACAACATGAATAGAAGCTGCATGCCTGTTTGATTCTATTAAATCTTTCTTTAAAATCTAAATTAATTCTATTAAAAATCATTAAGTATTTTGTTCATTAATTCTTATTAAAAAAATACTAATAATTTTTTAACAACCAGTTATATTTTTAGGGAATGTTTTAGCTCTATTTTGATCATTTTAATAAAATAGCTTATTTCTTATTTTGGACATTTATTTAACCTAAAATATCTTATGATTTAGTTTCTAATGAAAGATTATTCAAAGTTTCATTAAGATGTATTTAAATTTTCAGCCTATTAAAGAATGTTTGATAAAAATTTCAGTCCTAATTTTGAAAATTTAACTCTTTAGATCTAGTTATGAGAGAGTCTCTAGAAAAGAAAAAATATCCTCTCAAGGGTCATGATTTCTTAATAGCTGACGGCCTGAACTCTCTGAAATTAAGCACACTTCTTCTGTATAGAATCAACTATCAATTGAATAAGGAATTTTTTCTTCGATACCAATAAAATAGTTTTTAATGAAATTGACTCCCCATATTGCTATGTATCATTGTAATAATTAAAAGTAAAAACATTTATTTAACCAGTAGTTGATTCTACTACAAAACAATCAGAATTTCCAGAAAATCAAATGCATTATTTTGGGGGGAAATCATACCTACTGATTTCAAAGAGAATTTTGAATTTTATTTTATTTATTTTTTTCTTAATCTTGCTTCTAGCTCTGTGGATCCTCTGTGTTCTTGAATTTTATTCAGACTGACCTAAAAACTTAGGGATATTCTTGATGTGTTGCATGACTAAATTTTTTTAATGCATTTTTGAAATTCAAAACTCATTTAACTCTTTAAATTGTTTATTTTATATAAAAGTAGTTGTTAAATAATATATAATTTCTGACAATTATATGCTTTATGTAGGAGAGAAGATACTTTAGACTTGACTACGTGTGCCAGTGGCTATTCAAAAGAAGTTCAAGAAGACTTAGAAGAGGTATTATATTTATTATTATCTTTGAGTATTGAAGAGCAAAGTTAAAGATGATAAATAACAATTAATTCAGACAATTCTTTAAATACTATAGATTTCAATCAAAATCTAATCTGCAGCAGCTTAGAGATGTTTCTATACATTCTCAAATTTTCCTTTAAAAATGAATTAATAAGTAACCTCTAATGTCTTAATATTTACTCTTACAAGGTAGTTTAAAAATACAATAGAACTTCGATTTAACAATACTTGTTGAACTAGACCAAAACTTTGTCAATAACAGAACATTGATATATTGGAAACATGGAAATTCCTATGAAAACTAAAATTTAGATATATACTAGTTTACTTATATTTTATTAAGGACCTAAATACAATATGAAACTTTATTGTAATTAATTTAGAAAAATTTTATTATTTGAATGATAAAATCCAAAATTTTTTTTACTTTTTTTTTGAAGTGTACTGTGAATTTTTCAACAACTAAAAATCATCTGTTTCTCTTGTTTTTGAAAGAAAATTTTCAGTCTCAGCAACATAACTACTACTTCATTAAATGATAGTGGTGGATCTGAAGATTTGCAATCCCCATCACAATTATATTTCATAATTTCAGCTATTGATCTTTCCTCTGATTACAAGTAATCAGATCATTTTAACATTGCTGAGGCAAATACCAAATTTACAGAGTACTTGCATTCTGTTATAAATCACTGCCAGCATTCCCCAGGTCGAAAATAGCGTATAACTATCTTTTTTGAATTTTTTTATGGAACATAGGTATTTCAGGGAAATGGTGTTAGAGGATGCTTTAAATGCCAAGATTTTTTTTTTCTATATTCTATATATACACTACTCTACAATAATAGAAGAGACACTTTCAGTTTTTGATTTTATTTTTTGAATTTTCAAGAAATACTTCTTAGACTATTTTATAACTTTAGAAGTGTTTCGTTCATGTGATTTTTCATACTTTGCAATGAAGTTTAAAGCTATCAGAAACTTGAGAGACCAACAATAAATTACGAAAGGAAAACAAGTATTTTTGATCACCCTATGTCAGAAAATCAAGCAACAAACTTCGCAACTTGTATCAGTTATTTTGATTATTATTTGAAATAACTGCATAAAATTTTGTAAATCTAGTTTAAGTATTTATGGAGATATGAACATTTTTATAAAAGACTAATTCTTTGGTCATATATATATAGCTTTAAAAGTATTCAATAAAATCAAAATTTTGGAGCAATTCAAAATTATTGTTTTAAAATGTGCAAGATATAAGTATTTAAAGTAGTTCTTTTGTACCACATGCACGGGAAAAACTTTAATTTTTTTCAGAATTTTGTAGTGAATCAGGTACAGCAACTAATGGAAAAAATCTGATTTAAATATCCTAAGAACATAAAAAGCTTCAAGTAATTTTCTAAGTAGTTTTTGTTTTTATTGCAAATCTTAAAATAATCAATGATTTTTCCACAAATTTTATATATGTAGTATTGCAAATTACACTTTATAATAACTGGACAGCAAAAAAAAAATAATAATTATGTGGAAAATCCTTTTGAGCTTTCTTTTAAAAACTGCTTGAAATTTTGTTTAATAAAGTGCATCCTTCATATTACTGTCTTATTAGTTATACCAACCTTATTTTTATTCTGTAACTTTCCTACTTTTGATTTCGATTTTAACTGAAATTATGCTGATAAACATTAATTAACAGTAACTAATATGACTTTACTGAATTCAACAATATTTAAAATTAGTAAATGTATATTTTTTTCTAGGCTTTAGGTATGATGACATTGGAAGAAGTTCCTGAGAAAGATGAAACACCTGAATCTGAAGGTGAAACACAAGATTTTAACAATAAGGAAGAAGAAACTACAATAGAAGAAAAAAGGGATCACAAGATGAAATCCAAAAATGCCATTTTAGAAAGATATCTTGACGATTCAGTGGAAGCTCTTAAGTTTAATAGCGATCCACAATTTTCCGAAACTTCAAATGAGACTTGTGATTTGCCCATTCTGCACAATGAAGAAAATATCCTTTCTGAAGAACTTAAACCAGTTAACTCTGGAGTTATTTCTAACAAAGAAATTAATGAGAAACATGAAGAAATTTCAGGTGAAAGCCACTCAGAAAGTGATGCAAGTGAAAACAGAGACGTAATCAAGAAAACTAAAACGAAAACATATAGCATACGTTCTGTGACAACTATTCCACCAGAAGAGGTTAGACATAGACTCAAAAAGCAACTTTCAAAACAAGCTAAGAAAACAGAGAAAAAAAGGATTATAATTAAAGGTGAAGCTAGCGCCACAAATCGTCAAAGAAAATCAAACATGGCGAATATTAAAGAATGTGGTGTGTTTGCTGAATGGTAAATGTAAAAATAAAATTTCTGTTCTATTACTACATTTATTGTACAACTTTTTTCAGAAATAAGTTAAATTCATATATACAGCTGAAACAAATTCATACACATAAAATATCTTGAGTTTCATACAAAAAATAATAAAAAATAAACATAATATTAAAGCAGATAAGTTGCAACATCTATCAGTCAACTTTAATCTCTTTACTGATCTCTGGTTCTAACTCAACTTTGTCTGCAGGCTGAAAGGAAAAATAAAAAATTATTTAATTAGATTTGATAGCAACTTTTTTAGTATTAATGGAGTACACACTTAAAATTGCACAGAATTCAAAATAAAAGCCATCACACCCTAATGATTGCTTTTGTTATATTTACATAACATTGTCTTCATGAGTTGAGATGACCACCCCTAACATTTATATGTACAGTGCACAAAGAATATAAGCAGGCAACCCTGAATAACTTGATCTAATGATCAGATCTTTGCATTCTAGAATTTCTTCTTAATTGTTCAAGGGGTGACCTCAAATAGGCTAATTATTAAGTGCAGATGATATTTTAAATCACAAAATCAGACACAAAACGTATTTTCTCCAAATAAATATACTAATTTTTGACGGATTAAGATTTCTGACCACCAAAATATGAATTAATCTAGAAAATTTTGTTTCCAAAGTTGGGCCAATGTAATGCTAATTTTGCATATTTTGCCACATCCCAAGAAATTTTCTTTTAAGTGAATTGAAAACTTTTTGCACATAATTATAAAACTAGTTTAGCAGAACATAATTGCACGCAAAAATAACTTTAAATATTTATTATTTTCCGTAATAGTGGAAAAATTTTGAATCGTAACATTTAGATTTTTATATCATTTTAAAGAATGTAATTTTACGTGGCAAAATACAAAACTTTAGTGAAATCTGTCGAACAGTGGCAAAATACAAAACTTTAGTGAAATCTGTCGAACAGTTCTCAAGAAATCGAATTTTAAGCACACAGCTTTTTTAAAATACGATTTCTCAGGGCCTATTAGACTGATTTTGCTCAAATTTTGGGGTGTTAAACTAAATTCTTTCAAATGAGAAAAATTTTATACCTTACAATTCAAAATTTTATCAATTATTATTAAAAAAAATAATAAATAATATTTTGCATGAAATTTATCATTGGATAAATGGAAAGAAATTTTAATTTGCTTAAAAAGTTCTTAAGATATGACAAAATATGCAAAAAGTAAAATTCGCATTTAGGGGCACAAACTTTGAATGGCTCTCCTGACCAGACTATGGGCACCATGTTTCCTAGAATGCAGCATATTTTGGAAGTCAGTTCCGAATATATTGAACAAATAAGTTTATCCAGAAAAGGTATGTTTCTGAGTCTGATTCCATAATCTAAAATATCATCTGAACTAATTAATTAGCATATTTCAATTTGAGATCACCTCTCAAACCATTAAGAGTGAGTTCTAGAACATGAAGATCTGATTATTAGATCAAAAGTTATTCAGAGTGGTCCGTTTATTTTTTTACACACTGTGCATATAACTATTAAAAACAAAAGAAATTTCAAAACTTAGGATCATATAATTATTGGTAACCACTTAAGCTTTACTCAATCTAAAAAATTGGCGTAAATTGTGATTATTAACTAAATTATCTACTAAAATTAATTTTACACATAATGAACAAGATAATTATCGATAATTTTTAAAAGATAATTATTGAAAATAAAAATAAAAAAACAAGGAAATTAACAGCTTGGATAAATCTCAATGCTGTATATTTTTATTTATAATTATCTAATATTTATATTAGATTATGATTTTCTACACCAAAATATTGAATTTTTGTTAGTAATAGTCAAAATAATTTGATTGACATCAAAAACCGAACCCTAATATGCAGATAACTAAATATCAAGACATCTAAAAAAGCAATTTTTAAAAAATTTATGTTATTAGAACTAGTTAACAATAGCATGATCCAAACATAAGTATTAATTATAGGTGGCTTCAATTTATTTATATAAAACAGAAAAATATGCACACATTCTGTTATATAATCATGGTAAATTAAAAAATTTCTAACCACAATTGAAGAAAAGTAGTATTCTTTTTAATCATTATTAATACCCAAGAGAAAAGTGTAAAAGAGCGACTTATAATCTTTATGTTTGAGTCAAATTTCTACCTAATTTGAAAAAGAAATATATAACGTTTACAAAAAAAAAAAAAAAAAAAAACTGCGGAATTTAAACAATATAACTGATAAAAAATAAATTTAAAGATTTAAATAAAATAGAACAAATTTCTATTTACCAAAATCTAATAGATATCTTATATAACAAATAAAGATCCTATTTCAGAATTTACTTAAGATATGCTTCTCTTTAGAGACATTAATACAAATTAAACAATTTTATTTCCAATAAATTAAAAGCAAGGTAAAAAGTAGACAGTTTCTAATTAGACATTCAATTTGGAATCTTTGATAAAAGGATAAAGATATAAAGAGGAAAAAAGGAGATACTTCTTATTTAAAATCATCGCATTTAAAAATTCCTTCTTCCCATTATTGTGGCAATAACTTGCATATAAAACATTAATATTGGCACCTCTACTAATTATTAAAGTCAGTGGTACAACATCGCATCGATGTCCAAGGCCTACTATACCCATCCCATTTTTTTATTATCTTGGGCTCTGTAGTGTGGCAGCAAATGTTAATGTTGGGTGGTCAGCTAAGTACAGAACCCCTAGTGTTTAGCGTTCAAGCATGTGTTGTGGCTTGAACAAGTCTTTTAAATAACAAATACTATTGTTTTTCTTTAAATTGGTGGTTTAATTTTTTAATTACTATCATAAAACCTTGTATTATTGCTATATTTTCATAAATATTTTATTGTTTTGTATTAACGTTCATTGTTATAGTAACAAAACAAAAAAAAGTTTAATCAGAATTCTAAAAATGTCAACAAAGTGAGCAATAAAAAATCTGCTTTTAAAAAAATATTAACTTATTTAAATATAAATGAATGAAAAAATAAATACTAAAATTATAATTGTGAAAGTCAATGCCAATAACTTGGCGAAAGAATTTTGACGAAATTATGGCTGAGGATGATAGGTGTCAAAATTCCTCATTTTTAGATTGATTGTATAGAAAAAATTTTTTAGTTCAAGCACAGTTTATAGGTCTTTTAAATAGCAAATAATATTGTTTTCATTTTAATTATTATCTTATACCTTGCTTTATATTATTACAACACTTTCATTAGTATTTAGTTGTTGTGTACAATAGTTATGGCAATATTAAATTATTTAGAAGAAAAAAAGTTACGAAAGAGTTCTAGAAATGTTGACGATGTGAGGAATAAAAAATCGGACTTTTAAAAGAATGCCATCCATTTATTAATGAAAAAATAAATACTAAAATTATTATTGTGAATGTCAGTACTAATCGATGCCTTTTATGGCCCTGCTGAAGAGATAAAAATTTGAGTCAAACTTGCCTGGATTAACAATAAAATAAAGGATTAGCTTATTACTGCATCCAAAATTTAGATATGCAAAATATTAGTAAATTATTTTGTCACTATACATTTTTATTATTATTTTTGCATAGATTTGAAATTGTGATAATTGAAAAAATAATATGGGCAGAATACGATGGACTACGCTTTATCAATCTTTATATCTGACAACAATAAAAATGTGACTATAATTCGGATTTTAAATTGCAAATAAATGAACCTTTAGATTACTTTGGTATTCAGATAACAGTATTATACATTATTTTTTAAAAAAATTAAAACTTACAAACGAACAGAAAAAAAATTTAACACCCTTAATTTTAGAAAAAAAGAAATCCACTCTAAACTTCAGTCACACATTTCATTATTATGCACTATTTAGAATTGTAGCCAAGGAGTAGAATATAAAAAGTTGTAATTCACCGCCTCTCCCCCAACCCTTAAGTTACTGATCCTAAGACTAGTGACGAAATTATAGAATATTAATTAAGTTACTAATCCAAAGACTAGTGACGAAAATATATTATTAATTCGTAAATATTTAAACTAGTCTCTAAACATGTTTTTTAAGATATTTTAGTGGAAAAAGGTTAATAAAGTGCATTTAAATCTGCAGAGCCACTGAAATTTTTTTTTACCGTAGTTGTAGTCAAATCTTAGTGGTCAAGAACTAATACATCATGTCAATTTTGAGCCTTACTATGAGTGTGAAAATTCTTTTGAGAAGCTCTAAAATTTTGAAAATATTTTTCCATGATTTTGTATTAAATTATAATATGAAATGATTGTCATTAAATTTTTGAAAATCCTTTTCCTAATATAAATATCATATAGAGTACAAAAATTTTTTTATATATTCAATGAAGTAATTGCATCAAATTTTCAAAAATTCCTTAGAAAGTTTTTTGCAAATTATCTTTTTGTAACATAAAACATCAAAAATTACATAAGTTACAAATGCGTTAAGTGTTTAGATAGAAAGTTTTCTTAAGACGAAAGATGACAAGGCTAAATGTATTGAAATTAGTAACATTTATATAGAATTTTTAGAGAATTATATTACATTGCAAAATGACGGTTAAGTGGAGGGGGGGGATTTTTTCACTGTGAAAAGGATTTTAAAAAAAAATCATGAAATATTGTAACAGCTATTAAATTTGCTAACAGCTATTTAAATTTTATGATAATCAAATTAGATTTTTTCCCCCCCAAATAAGCTGGTTGGTAATCCAAAAATGGAACAAATTTTCATTTCAAGCGCAGCATATGAATTACTAGCTCAATTCCTCATAGTTTGCTAATAAGTTTTTCTAAAGTTTTAATTAAAAAAAAAAAAAATTTTATTGGTTATAAATAGGGTTGCAAGTTTGTCGCGGGGAAAAAAAAGACATAAATTCGCAGGTAATTCGCGCAAAAGTTCTAAAAATTCGCGAAATTTTCGCGGATAACATATGCACTGATATTTACACCGAAAATCAATTTAAAAATAATAAAAAACATAAAAAAGTTACAAAATTTTATTTTTAAGCAATATTAATGCTGTTACTTAAATGTACAGAATTTTGATACAAAATATTATACATGGTTAGGTGATTCTATTCTCGCTAATGTTTCTCCTTTCATCACTCAATACATTTTTGTATTTTGAAAAAGATCGTTCGGCATCCACGCTGTTAGTTGGTACTGACAAACATCAAATTGCCACTTTAGACAGTTGTGGATAGCGTTCCATCTTCGATTTCCAAAACTGAATTAATTGTCTACCTTCAACATGTAGTTCATTAACTGTCGCTTTGTAAGCATTAAATTCGTACTTCAACTCTTCTTCATCCTCAAACATGGGGATAGAGTTAAAAATAAAAGAACTATCATCTTCTTGGAAAACATCTAAGTATTTGAATTGACTAGGATCAAAAGCTCTGCATGCTTTAAAAAAGCTTGATGCTGGTTGACGAAATCTATGTGTTGTAATATTGCCTTCAAAAAAGTATGCCTGAATTTTTTCATGGCATGATTTTAAAGCTTTTTTAGATTTCAAGTGCTGGCAGGTTACAGATTTGCTTTTTAAATCTTCAGCAAGATCAGACATTTCATTAAAAATAACATGCGAACTTATTCTTTGTTTTTCATATAAATTTAATAGATTCAAAATTAAAGATGCATATTTTTCAATCTCTCTTAAATCTTCACTCAATTCTGCGTTACAACATTCTTCGGAAATCGTGCTGATCAAAGAACTACTGCTATTTTGTTGCTCTTTATTGAAGAACTCTGCACATTCAGCTAAGTAATTAACGTGAAACAAAGCTGCCTTAAACCAGCTATTCCATCTGGTTAGTACGGGAACCGGTGGTAGAGCGGCGTTTTTGCCCTTTTCAACTAAAAAGGCTCGAAATCGACCCTTACGTGAAGGACATGCTGTGGATGCACGCTTTAAATGCACAATAAAAGAATTCACTTTTTCAAATTGATTTTGCCATATTTCTCCTAGGAGATTTAAAAGATGTGCATTGCAAGTCACGTGAACAGCATTCAAGAAAACTGCTTTCAAACTTTTTTCCCATGCTTTGTTCATGTAAGACACATTGTCAGTGACGAAAGATGAAATGGTATTAAAACGAAGCTTGTACTTTTGACATCACTGGATAACTGCTTCGCTAACAGTTTTAAAATTTACACTTTCCAGTGGTATGCTTTCTAAGAAAAAAGCAGATAAAGAAATGTCAGAACCATCATCTTGTATGTCCACAAATGGAACTGCTAACACGTCTAATACATATCTGTCTTCAGAGTCTGTAGTTTCATCCGTCACAATACTTACACCAGCTGCAGAGGCTAAAATATCGGCAACTTGATTTTTATGAAAATCGTGAATCTTAGGCAGGTAGTGGTTTCGTAAGTGGCTAGAGCTTGGAATGACACCAATATCTTTAAGGGAATTTTCCAGGTAACCCTTCAGTGCAGGATTATCTAGCTTGTTCAGGGGAATGTTTGCCGCTGCAAATACACCTACCAACTTTGAAAGTTGAACACCACGGTGTTGCTCTTGAAGGGTTTTTTTTTTCAAACAACTTTTCAATACCTGTTTGAGTTACACTGGGTTCACTGGTTTTCTTTTTTAGATGTAGTTTACTTTTTAAATGTTTTTCACAGCTATCTTTCCTCGAAAAATCTACTGGAACATTGCAATTGGCACAAAACAAAAGATTCTTTCTTACTTCAAAAGTTCCTTTTTTATATTGCAACGCTCGAGAGCAGTTATTTTGCTCGTATGGCTCATTTTACCATCTAAGAAGAACTGAAAACTTTCCTTAACCTCGCTTGAAAATGAAATGAGATATTTTGAGTAGACTTTGCATTATTTTTGTAGGAATGAAAGTTACAATACACTTTCCTGTTATCCATCAAAAGATTAAAAGAGCCGCTCTTGAGTATTCCATTGTTAACAAGCATTTCCACATGCCTTTCTGTACCTATTGAAATAATCAGTGTAAATATATGTACCTTCTCACTACTAGGAATTTCCTGTGAAAGAGTCAATTTTTCTTCTACTTTTGTTTTCCTTTATCTTTTATATTCTAGTTGACTGTTAGGGAAGGGAGGCATTGGTGTCAATCAGTCAACAAAAAGATAAGAAGACCACCCTTTTTGTGACCACCAGTCTTCAATCAACTTTTCAGTCCTACTAATTCCAGCAATGAAATTCAATCACCCAAACAATTTGTTAACTACAAATTTCTTGTGGTTGCCCCCACCCCCTTTACATGGTCAGTGCTATAAGATGGGGGCTCATACAGTGAGAGGACTGTCCCTCTGGTCAATGGAGAGGGAGATAAGAATTGATAGATTTATGAAGAATTAGAATGTAGAAAATCTTATCTTTCAGTTTGTTCATGGTATTCAATTGCAATACAAAAGCGAGGAGCTTGTATAGAGCCTAACCCAATTCTAATGTCATTTTGCTAGATACTTTTGTGAGTGCTTTGAAAAAATATAATCAATTTTTAAACTTCAGAAAAATAATAACTACAAATATATTTTTATTGATAAGATAAAACAGAAAAAAATAACTTCAAATTGTGAATAATTTTCATTTAAATCGCGCGAATTGAATAACTTCCGTTCAAATTGCGCAATTTTAAAAAATTCGCGAATTTTTGAAAAAAAACTTGAAATTTCACGGAAACGGTCGCGAAAGTTCGCGCCGCGACAAACTTGCAACCCTAGTTATAAACTACTCTGTGATTCCTAAGTAAATTTGCTTATGTGGACTTTCTAACATAATTAAAAAATCATACAACATAAAATTCAGTTTTTTAAAATAGTATTATGTCTTGGTGAATATGCATGTTTGGTTAAACCAGAATGTAAATATTGCACATGATAAAAGAATTCATGAATAAAAGCTATAAACTGATTAGTTTTTTTTACGGCATAGGAAACTAAATATTACTGTTAAAAATTATAATTTTTTTATTGTTTCTCGAACAAAAATGTCAATAACCACAGGTTTTAAACATACATAATATAATATTTTTAAAATTTCAACACAATATTGATTTAAAATAAGGATATGCAGCCTTTTTCAAATAGAAGGACTCAAAAATCAAATAGGTTCCAGAGGAAAATTATAAACAAATTTAAAATAAAATATTATAATCAGATAATATTTTTAAATTTATAAATTATAAACCAATTTAAAAACAAACAAATTTCATGTTAAGGTTTTCGAGAAAAATTATGACAAATTTAGAAGATAAATTGCATTTTAATACATTCTTAACTATGAAAAGACATAGTTAATTCAAAGCTAGTAGAGCACTTTTATTTAAATTCTAAAACTATAAAACTTTAATGAAATTTTGGAAAGATAAGATTTTTTTTTCAGTATTGGCTTTGAAAAAAAAATATATTTCACTATGAATACAATCTGTTCATCAGTCGCTATTTTGCCTAATTTAATAGAAAATCGGCCAACACGGAGAGACAACTGAAGAAAACCAAGATAGAGAAATTCAACGGGTAAAATTCGCAACAAATTCCTAACAAACATAAATACAATTTATATATAAAATTACTCTAAGTAAAAGAACTGGAAAGTGACACTTGTGCTTACAGATACTGATTAAGAAACATTCCCATAAAAATTTCAAATTTTCTATGATCTTGAAAAATAGCCAAACGAATAATTATGCCGATCATGTTTGATTGATTGTGTTATTAAGTACTTCTGGAATTATAACAATAGGTATACAGGAAATAATTTCATATGAATATCAAAATAACCAACAAGTTACAAAGACTTCCAGTAAGAGCTAGTCAAATACTAATCAGAATATACCGGAATAAAGTGAATTAGAACAATATAACTTGTATCCAACTCCAGAAAACTGCAATAAACTTTACTTTGATTTATTCAGAATTACCATCTAGACCTTCTAATTTCAGTTGGCCTGAACAGGTACCATGGATATAGAAATATTCCTGTTACCAAAGATAGGTACTCGGGCTCTAAGTTTTTTATGGCCGCTTGCAACTGATAAATACCATTATTTTCTTCTAAAATTGACTTATAAATTATTATTTAACCATTTAAATAAAAATAAAAAATAAATTTTTGGCCTGTGATATAGTTGATGTGATATAGTTAGTATGTGATATAGATAGTATTTACAACCTTTTGAGTTGCAAAGAACTAAGTACTGCTATAACTACTTTGGAATCGCTATTTAGTATTTAATAGTTAGTTATTTAACGAACATAATATAAATTGAAATAGTGGAAAACAACTATAGTATAAAATACTCAAAATTTTACTAGATATATATGAGATCATATTTATATAAAGTTGCAAAAGTTTTGAAAACAAAACTCATATTGGTTAGTTTAATTAAGAACAGGTCACAATTTCATATCGTAAATGCGTGTTATATAGCAGCATTTAAATTTCTTTCAATATGAATTAATTTTTACAAGATTAAAATATTAATGAAACTTAAACAGCAATTTCGAAACTAAACATACTTTAGGAGTCTTTGAAAATGGACATGCTGCTTTTGGTGCGTCTTTATTTTCTCCTGCCTGCGACGTTTGAATAGATGCTTTAGGAGCCCAAGGATTCCAAAATTTCAGCATAATAGGTTGAATAAATCTGTACCACAAAAACAAAAGAACAGGAGCAACAATACATGGAATGCACACCATCTAAAATAGGAAAAGAAACAAACACTTAAAAAAAATTATAATAATTTGGTATATTGTATTAGTAATTAAATTCAAGTGAAACTCAACCTTTTAAAAAATTAGGATTGACAAGAACTGTAAAAATTCAGTAAATATATCTATAAATCAGAATGTAATGAAGAGTTAAAGGAAGTAGAATTAAAATTAGTATTTTGTTTCTAATAATTTAACATTCACGTAAATGTAAATCTGATTAATCATTTATCATGTATCATGTAAATAAAAAGTAAATTGGGAGGGGGGAAGTTGAGTCCACAATGAGAGAAACTTTTTGATCCGAATTTTCAAAACACGTTCTTTAAAATGCAATATTTTATGGATATAAAACTGTATCAATTTAAAAAGAATAAATCTTTTAAACCTTAGATGGAGTAAAATTTTAGACTTTTTTCACTTCACTTTTATAATTACTACTAATATTTATATTTTAATATTTGCGCAAGTAATAATTAAAAATTCGGATTATTTTTTTAAAAAATATTTAATCAATGACGCTGAAGGATAAAATGATTTTTTTGCGTTGTTCTATCCAATATTTTTCTTTATGCAACTCGTCACTTTAACTGTGCCATTAGATCTTTATTAGTAAACAAATCAATATTCCGGTAACAGAAATTTTTTCCCATAAAATTGCGGCAAATGTTTTGAAGAAAACCTTATCAAATCTGATATAACTACACAAATACTTCCATTATACTCTCTGATTACTCACTGATCAGTTTTTACTTTTGTATTTGGTGGTCAATCATGCTTTACTTAATTGGTTTGGGTTTGGGTGACGCAAAAGATATCACTGTAAAAGGATTGGAAATTGTTAAAAATGCCAAAAGAGTATATCTAGAAGCTTATACTTCGATGTTAACAGTAGGAAAAGAAAAACTTGTTAGTAGTTTATATTTTTTATTATAAATGTTTTGCATTCTTCCAAAAATTTAAATCTAAATTCATAACATTTTAAAAATTAAAACTTTTGTAACTCATATTTAATATCTTAGATGAAGGGTTAAAGGGGTAACATGATTTTTTCTTTGTTTTGGTTGTTCTTCGGCGTTAAATAAAATCTGATATTTTTTTTAATTTTCTCTACCAGTAATTCTTTATTCCATTTGTAACCACTAAATCTTATTTTCTTAACTTCTTTAACAATTTTTCAGGAGGAATTTTATGAAAAACCAATAATAATTGCTGACAGAGAAATGGTTGAGCAAGATTCTGGTAAGCTAAAAGAAAATTCACTATAAATCTATACAAAGTTATTTTTAAAGGTATTTTTTTCATACAGCCATTGTTTATCAAATTTATTATCATCTCATAATATTTAATCGTACATTTGTTTTCTTGATGCTATATACCCGATGACAAATATTTAGGGCAGCGTGACACAATCCTGTAATCGATCCTTAATAGGTTACAACCCTGTAGCTTGTTCTATAAAAATTTAAAAAGTTGAGTGGATTCAAGAAATAATAAGGATTTTTAAAATAACTGACCCTCTTAGTATGGTTGCAACAAAAGAACATAGAGTATGTTAATAATTTTAAATAAAGATCTGCTCGCTTGTGTTGATTATGTATTAACACTACTATAATTTAATATAATAACGTATTCAGTAGCATCATTGCGAAAATCGTTTAACATGAAAAAAAGCTAGGACTGGGAAGAAAAACTTGATATAAAACTACATTTGTACTGTTAAATTTTTTTATACAGAACAGTCAGAACAAATTGAAGGGGGTGAGTCTCGATAGTTTTCAATTTAACTCGTCAATTGCGGCTTGCTAGTAACCAACACTCTGGATCTTGCATTGGATGAAATTCTACAATTAGCATACAAAGTTTTACTCAATTTACATATCTTTTTTGTTTGTTTTTATGGTATAACCGTTTCCAACAACTGTAATTATTTTCTATAGTTATTACACATCAATATTGTCTCATCCTAAGCTTGCTGTATTTCTGTAAAAATTATCCATTTTTTATTTGCTTTATTCTCTGCATTATTACAATTCAGTCAATAGTGTATTAATGTATACATATGATATTCTAAATATATGTATATTGTAATGTATACATATAATATTCTAATGAGATAATTGCAGTTTAAAAAATCTATATATTAATAGGCTAGCAATATTTTGTCTCGCTAAAAACTCCCAAACTACGCAACAGAATTAAACAAATAAGGTGTCGTTTTAAAGGTACTGTTATCTAGATGTGCAATAAGGTCTTAAATTATGAAAATTTCCTTTAATTAATTAATAAAATTAATAATTTAGTTTCAACCAATGAGAATTCAGCAAATCATTTTTCGGGTGGTTCGCATAAGCATTGTTTCCGTAAGCATCGTTTGATTTAAAGCATTTCTGAATTAATAGATTGATAAACAAAAATAAGAGTGGATAAAAAACAACGGAACTGAATTTCTTAAAAAAAGAATTCAATATCTTTAGTTCCTTTGATAAATTTTTAGTTTCATGATAAATTTTTTGTTTCGTTACAATAGAATGGCAATGGCATTGTGCGAATATTCAAACCAAAACAAACGTGCGAATATTCAAACCAAAACAAACTTTCTACAAACAATTATTTTGATTTGAGATTTAAAACGATATCTTAGTTATTTAGTTCTATTTTTATTTATTTAGTGCCTGCTGCCTAAATAAAATGCCTGCTATCAGGCGTCGAAATATCTCTGGCAGACGTCAGAGAAATGAATGGCGGAATTCTATATGCAATGGAAATGCGAAGCAGTTCTGGGGGTTGGCGAGCGGAGCCCCCTAGTATATATATGTTTCCACAAGCTTCAAAAATTTAATTTTCTGAAAAAAGTTTTTTACTACAAGTAAAAAAAATAATAATAATACGAAAATTCCAAAATAACATATTTCAGTTCCCAAAATAATTCCAAAAAGTTGTTACCTGCTTAAAACATTGATTTTCTGTGGTTCATCTCTCAAAAAATTTTGATGAAATAAGACGTATTGAGCACCCACTTCTATTTCTATAATATGGTTGTTTCTGTTGCAGAAAGTCTAACTTTTTTATCATCTTTTTAATAACTACTATTGTTAAAGAGGTTTAGTGTTGTGATATCTGCTACTGTTTTATTTTTTCCTTATTATTTTATGATGCAAATTAAATTTGAATTTTGTATGAAGCTTTTTTTGTTTTTTTTCTACAGATTCAATTCTATCAAATGCTATTGAAGAAGATATTGCATTTTTAGTTGTTGGTGATCCTTTTGGGTAAGTAATTTCTGATTTTTATGACTGAAATAAATATTGAGATCAACCAGTGTTTTCACTACAGCGTGAGAATGCGAGAATCTCACATATTTTTCTTTTCTCACATTAAAAATTGATTAACGCGAGAAATTCGCGCATTCTATTAATCAATTTCAAAATTCGCAAATTTCTCACATTTTGGAAAAAGCTTCGAATTACGCCATTTAGAATAAAATCCGTCTCACTTTTCTTCCTGGATCTTTCATTATTTTCAACATCTGCCTCATTATCTAGCTTCCCTATTTGCCAGTATCCAGTATTGTTCAGAACCTTTTCGAACAACAGAACACAACCACGGAACCCCTTTCAGAACACATTTCTCTGCAACCACGTGTTTACCGTAGATTAGGTTTCTTCATGTAAGATATTCAAATTTTTTATCCACTTATGTAAGATGGACAAATACCTTGTAAAAGCAAAATCTTCTATGATGATGCACGAAAAATATTCAATACTTTAAAAAATAGAAGGCGTTAAAAATTTATTATAATTAAAGAAATGATTTTTTTTTCAAGAGTTTTTGTGTTTTTTTACTTTTTAGAAATCTCACTTAACTTTTTGAAATCTCACCCTGTTTTTGAGAAAGGGTGAGAAATTCTCACCCATTTATTTTTCTATGATGGAAACACTGTCTACATTCATTTAACAAAAATTTCATTTATATTAAATCATGCAATGTCTTGCCCCTGCTCCCCATAACTTATCCTTAATCTGAACTTGTAAAATATTCTTTCATTAAAAACATATAAGTCTGGGTAAAAAAAAATATGAAATAAAAAGAAATTTATGAAGCTATATAATATTACTTAGGTGATAAATCGAAGATATTTAAGTTATAATAACTGAAATAAAAATAAGTTTTTGGAAACTGTAGACATATTGTGCCTTTTTTAATATTGATATTATTTAGAAACTGAGGAGCTAGTTGGGCATGTTTTGAAAACGACATAATTTTGAAGTTATAAATTTCAATGCTATAACTGTAAATAAGTTTTAAAATTAATATCATAATCAAATGCTAAGATGTACCGAATTTTAATTGAATTACTATTTATTTGACAATGTACATTAAAACTTTTATTCTTCTATGTATTTGCATTGAAAAGAATAGTTTTAAATTAATTGTGTTTACGAAGAATTTAGTTTCTATGAATTAATTCTATATTATCTTTAAGGAAGCCCTGGATTATTTGTAGCTAAGCTCAGTTATACCGAAGCCACTTTCTAATTTTGTGCAATGAAAGTATGAAATCAGAATGTTTGAATTGATAATACCTCATATGAAGTCAGAACATTTTAGTCTCCATGTTTGATGTCATTACTTATTATATAATGGATTATTTTCTATTGATCATTTAAGTTAGAAATTGAGAAAAAAAATGTCTATTTGAAATTAATATTAATAATTTTTCTAAATTAACCATTTTTTAAGCCAAAAATATTTATTTCACTGGCGATTGTTTACTTTTAAATTTTGATTCAATCAAATATGTGCTGTTAGGTTGCCATTCAAATAGAAATGTTCAGCATAAATCTAATCTTTTTTTTTTCTGGTGTTGAATTTCAACATTTTTTTTAACATTATTTTACTTAATTATGTTTCTTTTAAATAGGAGAGAGAAAGGTATCTATGTGAATAGTAACTAAATATTTTTTTAAACCTAAAATATTCATTTTGCTGACTATTATTTTTCTTTAAAACTAAAATTTATATTATATTGTTCTGATATTTGATCAAATAAGATATGCACTATTGTGTTAAAAATTCAGTTAAAAATTTTCAATATGAACACATCTTTTTTTTTTTCCAGGTTATGAATTGTTAAATTTCAATATTTTTTTTAACTTTTTTATCCTGAATAATTTAGTTAAATTCTATTTTCTCTTTTTTGTACATATTATTTAAAAAAAACAAAGACATTTTAGTGTTTTTTTACATTTGACTGTTTTTACATTTAAGTTTTATTTCTTTTCAAACTTAAACACTAAAATGTAAAAACACTTAAGAATTATTGAGAATCCATGTTTTTTTTAAAAACCATCCATAAATCCATGTTTGATAAATCCATGTTTTAAAAAAAGAAATGTTGTGTGATCTGTGTTATATATAGATAGATATATTGCCTTTTATAGAGCTACTACTCATTCTGATATGATTTTGAGAGCAGTTCAAAAAAGAATTCCATATAAAGTTGTTCATAATGCTTCTATTATGAATGCCATTGGATGTTGTGGCTTACAGGTACTTTTTTTGTATCAGTTTTTTTTTTTTTTTTATCATTATCTGTTAATTTTCTATCAAAGAAACTTCTTTCTATATTCTAATATAAATGAAATTTTTATTTTATTGAAATGTTTTAGATAATTAATTATGATGGAATTAATATTAGTCATTTAAGGTGCATATGTTAGTTTTTGTTCTATTTTTGTACTTAAATACACAAATGATTAAATATGGTGTAGAATTGGTAAATAACTTCATGTAAACTTAAATTGCAAACATTATATAAAATGAATTAAGCTTTTTTAAATTTTAACAACTTGTTTTTAATAGACCCTTTTGTAAATTTTTGGGCCATCATATGAAAACTTCTTGACCTTTGTTGTCAACTAATTTAAAGGAAAAAAAATTCCAAATTTAAAAAAAAAAATCATAACTATAAATTAGGTAAATAAATTTTTCAAGTTGAATATGTTTATTTACTATCAATAGTTCACATATACATGCACAAGAGCCCAGTAAGTTTTTTTTTTCAATTGATTACTCAATGTAGATTTTAATGAAGCATTTGTATATTTAATTATATATTTATTAACATATATGTATTCTTTTAAGCTGTACAGGTTTGGTGAAGCTATATCCATTGTGTTTTGGACTGATTCCTGGAAACCTGAAAGTTTTTATGACAAGATTAAGATTAATAGAAGTAATGGATTGCACACACTATGTTTACTAGGTAACACAAACTTTCTATGTTTTTTTTAATTGCATTACTAATTTATAGTTCAATTTTCAAATTCAATAAGTGCAGGTTCTCATTACCTAGTAAAATTTTTCTGAACTATAATACGAAAAACTTAATGATAATTTTTACTTTTTAACGTTTCTCATTGTAATCATAGGTAAAATTCTGAAAATTTCCCTCAAAGTTGTACTTATGGGTTTAAAAACAGCTACCTCATAAAGAATAATTAATTAGGAAGAATAATTAAGTATATTGAAAGAATAAATTGAAATATTCAATTTATAACAAGATATCAGATCATATGAGTTTTAGCATTAATTTGTATAGTCATCGCCTAATACATTAATTTGGTCAATATTACAGCTTTCTCTTTGGAATCCACATTGGTATTTGCCAATAACTTTTATCACATGAAGTATATATATTATATTATATATTATATTATATATTATATTAGAGAAAATTTTAAGTATAATATTCATCAGGGTTATTCCTCTGTAGTTGAATAATGAAATACGAAAGAGGAAAAACTGTTAGCTTTGTTCTATTATAGATTTGTTATTACACAAAGTTAAAATATTAAATATCTCCTCCCCCCCCCCCAATTATCTATCTCAAAAAAAACATTATAAACAGATTTATATATTTTTTTTAAATAATTGAACAAATAAAATTAAATTTTTATATACACCCGTGTGCAAATTAATTGAAACAAACTCAATAAATTCAGAAAACTAAGAGAAAATGCTATTTTATTTAAATTTATACAAACTCAAAAATTTTTAGTACACAATATGATCTCCACGACACTTTATTAACATTTGGACACGATTTGGCATGGATTCTACTAATTTTTTACAGTCATTTATAATATTTGTGTCCTTGTACCACGCATGAATTAACGCCGTGATTAGCTTCTCCATAGTTGTACAGTCCATATTTAATAGGCGATTCTTCCATATGGCCCAGAGATTCTCAATTGGGTTGATATCAGGAGAGTTCCCTGGCCATTCCAACTCAATTTGATTCTCAGACATGAATTTCTTGACAATTTTGGACGCATGGCAAGGAGCTAAATCCTGTTGAGAAATCCCTGTTCCATCAGGGTATCGTTTCTTCAATTCTGGAACAACTTTTTTACCAACAACTTTTATGTAATGTACTGCTCAGAACGCATCATACCGTCAATAGGCTGCAAAGGTCCAACCCCATTGTAACCGAAACAACCCCAAAACATCTTTAAAAAAACACGAAAAAAAAAGTTTGTTTCAATTAATTTGCACAAGGGTGTAGATTTTTTTTTCAGATGTTTCTTCTTTTGTCTGAATAAAAAATTAATATTTGCCAATTTAACATTAATGGTTTTAATAGCAAGTTTATAAGCAGTTTATAATTACATATCATCTGCAATGAGCATTAAAAATTAGTTTTAAAACATTGAACTTGTTATTAGTTTCCAAAGCTAAAATAAAAATTTATGCCATGATCTCAGTATCTGTCTCTTAAAAAGAATGAACTAAATATCTTAACTTATAAAGTGAAAATACTTCATTTTCACAGTTCCCCAACCTGACCCTAAGTATGAAAATTATATTTATTTTAAAAAGTAATAAAATTTCAATTTATTTTGTAATTGTGTATTTATGTTATTGTTCAAAGCCTTTAAAATTAAATCCGAATGCAACTTACATTGTAATAAATATTTTTCCCTGAAATAGAATAAAATATTTTAATTTCTAATATATATTTTAAGATATTTACTTTTTGTGTAAGGTTACTAAAAGTTAGCAGGAAACTTTTATTATGCCAAATTAATCATAATATTCAAATCTTATTATATATAATGATTTTGTATTTCCATTTTATAATTATAGATTTAAAGATAAAGGAACAATCTGTAGAAAACTTAATAAAGTAAGTAGAAATTGTTTCTTTTTCATATTTTACCATTATCAGTACAATTATATTTTATTTATAATTACATATTAAATAATTGCAACAAGGTGGTTAAAAATAATATTTTTAATTAATATGCTATAGATAAATATCTATGTTATTGTTTTAAGAAATAATTTGACAAAAATGTACAGTGTGCAAAAAAGGACCACCCTGAACCTATTTTGATCTATTGATTGGATCTTTATGTTCTAGAACTCAGCCTTTATAGTTAGGGGAGATGACATCAAATATAGTAATTAATTAGTGCTGAGTGTATTTTAAATTACAAAATCAGACACAAAAATGTATTTTGTCTTTGGGAAAAAAACACCTACTTTTTCAAGGTATTTGGATTTCTGACCTCTGAAATAATGGGGGGTTGCTTCAATATGGAAAATATGGTCCCCATAGTTTGGCCAGGAAAGTGATTCAAAGTTTAAACCCCTTAATGTTAATTTTATTTTCTGTGTGTTTCGTCAAACATTGAAAATTTTTGCTCACAATTATAAAATTTATTGATCTAAATATAATTCCATGCAAAAACTTTTAGTAAATATTTATTATTTTTTCATTATTTTAATCAATTAAATTTTTTAAAAAATTGAATTGTAAGGTGTAAAATTTTTTACATGTTTTTAAATAATGTAATTTTGTATAACAAAGCACAAAATTTGAGCAAAATTAGTTAAACAGCTCCTGAGAAGTTGAATTTTAAGAATGTTTTTTTTAATTCAATTTTTAAGGAACCATTCGACCGATTTCATTCAAATTTTGTAGTTTGCCTTATAAAATTAAATTCTTTCCAATGACCATATTATTTAAGAAATATTGTATGTATTGTTTGGTTCTTTCAAATTTTTTATTTTTACGATTCATTATAAATTTGTGATTTAATTGTATTATTTTTTACTTTTTGATTAACTAATGAAAAACTAAGATCCAAAGTGGAAAATATCTTATAAACTAACAATTATTGGTTCACAAGGAAAATAAAGATGAATGATAAATGAAATTATTTTTTAATGATATTTTTAATTAACATCACCAAATGTTATAAAATCACTAGCACCTGGGCGATACAAATATTATATAGAATCAAAACATTGATCTTAGGCAAATGGAAGAATCTATTATCAAGAGAACTCTCTGGGGATGGAGAATTGATAATCTGGTTAACTGTGAGTCAATGCATTTTCTGGTTTTTGACAGCCCGATTAGAGTACATTCTTTCAATTACAAAATTATTAAAAGGAGGTTCAGTTCATAGTTTGGCCAAAGCCTGGGAGCTTATACAGACAAAAGTAGAATTGTCAGCACAGAGAACACTGATGTTTAGGAAAGAAGAAAAAAGCAGAATGGGCTGTGGTTTTATAGTTAAAAATAATGGTGTTACTAATCATACAGCCTCATACTGACTAAATAACCATGCTAGTGACTATCTGGCTAAGCTCATCAAAATTGTACTTTTATGGCTTAAGATTAATTATTAATTTTAAGTTTTTCCTTTAAGTAAGTCTGTTTAATATTATTGTTAGCTGGTTCAATTTCTCTTATTTTTATGCTGAATTCTTAAGTTTTTTTTTTTCTTTTTTTAAGTCTGCAGAAGCTTAAAGCTAACTAGTTTCACTTTAACTGTTCATTTTGATTTTTTACTTTATTTCATTCTGTCTTTACATTGATTTAGACTTTTGTTTTCAACTTTTGTACAACTTGTTAATATAGTTATAGTTAACTATTACTATGAAAATCACATAACATACAGATTATTGCTACAAACACATGTAAATTCTTTTTGCAAAAGTACCTTTACTTAATTAATTTCATAGCTCTTTGTGGGCCCATGCCTTCTTTAGAATCATTTTCTATCTCTGCTACACCAAGGGGTTCCAGTTGGTCCCTCTCACTGCTTTAAAATTCTCATTAATGCAGTTAATTTTCCTTAGTATGAGCCAATGCAGATCATTTCCAATTTTGTATCAGTTCTAATTGGTTTATAAAAAGGTATTCTGGAACTTAGAGAGGGTAGGTCTGCGCAAATTTCATTAAACTTTTTTTTTATTCCACTACAAACATTTAGAATCTAAAATTAGAAAACTATTTTATACAGCATGTAAACTATTTCTATGAAAATTACTCAACTTAGATTATTGCTTTAAGCCTATATAAATCCTTTTTATGTGTTATATTTTATTCAACAACAAAAATTTTAAATGGAAATTGGCAAACGGATCTACAAATGTGCTTTTAATTAGATTGTTTGTTATTGCATGTATTTGTTTTTCTCTGAAACATGGTAAAATATGATGTATATCTTCAGTTAACAAATGAGTTTACCTCAGTGTTTTGAGAGTTTTACAAATTCGAAACCTAATTGTATCATGTTTCTTATTAAAAAAATTTTATGTCTGTTTAATTATTATAAACTTTAATTTTCTTAAACAAGTATAATATTTTTTGTTTTATTAAAGTATGATGTATAGATAACATTTTTAGGTGTACAAATTATTTTACTGCAATTATGTAAAATGTTAAAGTTAGTTTTAACACATTTCTCTGAAAATTTCAATGTGAAATTTCCCTTTTTTACCTTTATTTATTGCCTTTTAGTTTTATTTTCTGAATTAAAAGTAATTTCTTTTGTAAATGAAGATGCATAGAGACTTTTGTTTAAATAACAAATTATTTTACAGTGATAGTTTACATTATTGTAAATAGCACAAAATTTAAAACTTCATTTTAACATGCTTCTATAATAGAATTTCAGTGAATGATTTCTTTATTTTAAATGTGATTATTATTTCATGTTTTCATTTTCTCACCTAAATATATATTTTTAATTAAGTATGAAAACCGGTCTTATGGGAACAAATTATTTGACAACAATTTTAAAATTCACAAAATTGGAACCTAACTTCCAACATGTTATTCATAGAGAGTTTATTTGCAAAGTTTTCTATTGGCTGACTACAGCCTAGATAGTATTTTGCACTTTGATTATTTTGTATGCTATAATTTATCATTGGCACTTTTATAATTAACATTATTCTCAGAGGTAAGAAAATATATGAACCACCCAGATTTATGACAGCTTCTTGTGCAGCACAACAGTTACTAGAAATTATTGAAAATCGCAGAAATAAAGGAGATGGTGATATAGGTAAATAATTCTTGTTTTTTCTGTATTTTTAATTGTCTAAATTGAAAGTATATATGTATGTGATGTAAGAAATTTTGTAATAAAATCTTAATTCCGCTTTATTTTCTTCAATCAGTTTGATGTAGGAGTGAAAATAATTTTATGTTGCTGTGTATTAACTTTTATTTCAGAATTAATACTCTTAAAATTCCTGACATCCTGAGTTAATCCTGACAACAAATTTTATGATATCTTAATAAAAATTTAAAATCAATCACTGATATGATATTACTAGACAAATCTCGCAAAAGGAATTTATGAAGAACTTCAAATCTTAACTCATATCTCTTGTAAATAAACAAGTAAATATTTATCTATTTCATGCTGAGTTAAAGTAATTATAATATTTCAATTTCAGCTTTTACAGAAAATACTATTTGTGTTGGTATTGCAAGGTTAGGTTCAGATGACCAAAGTATAGTTGCCGCCTCATTGAAACGAATGGCTTCTTTAGACTTGGGTTCTCCATTGCATTCATTAATAATCTGTGGTGATCTTCATCCTGTTGAGAAAGAAATGTTGCAAGTGTTTGCTGATGCTAGTAGTGGAATTGAAATTTTTCAACCTGTTACTGATGTATAATAAAGAATTTTATTATTTTTTATTACTGTCCCTTGTTTTATTTATTTGATGTAACACATTAACAATCTCAGAAATGTCACTTGTAAGCCATGCTGAATTTTTAAATGCAAACACTTTAAATTAAGGATGTTTGGTAAAATTTGGTTATTTTAGGGGTATCTTTTTTCCTTGAAAATTTAGTTTCTAAATTATATAGGGTGTCTCAAAAGTATTGTGATTAGCTTTTAGGGAGATAGGATATATAATAAGGATTGAAAATTTCTTACAAACCCATGAGCAGAAAACAGAGGAAAGTAGCAGTAGCAAATCTGAATGGACACAAGAGATGAACTATAAGCATTTGTTGGATATTTTTACAAATAGCGTATGAGATTAATACAATTCAAAGTTACAACAAAGTAAAAATAAACTTTAATATTTTAAGTTTTTTTTTTTCTAAACCCCAAATCATACATCCTACAAAATATTATCATTTTTGATCTTTTTGTTATGGAATTTTAATTTGTTGTATTTCAGATCACCTTCAGTAGAGTCTTGTATATTATAATTATAAATTATTTCTCCTTGCTTTTTACATGATATTTAAGCATATTTTCTAAAACATCCAATGTCCTTAAAGTTCTTCACTTTGCCAAAATTTATCCATCAATCCTAAAATTTATAAAAAATTAAATTAAGAATCAGGATATTTTTTACGTGTTTTTTAAATATCAGAGTTATTCATATAAACAACATAAGATTAACTGATATATGCACTTTCAGATACTACAATTTGGTTAAGGTTCAAGGAACGAGCTGAAACCTCCCTGCTACTGGTATGAGGTTAAAATCGTTTGCTATGAATAATGTTAGCTTTTAGCAAACACAGCTTTGTGTGTTCATATTCTCAGAATTTCCAGATTTAAAAATGGGTAGTTATGCTGGGGAACAATTTTTTTTCTTCTGTTTTACGAGCTTTTAACGGATTTTGAGTACCTTCGTATCTATCGCTAATTTCAAATCCGCAATCTGTTTCTCCCACTAAGCTACAGTTTTTTTTTAAATCTGTTTTGTTTTGAAATGAATATGTTTAAAAACGTTATATATAACAGGTGGTTGCATAAATGTTGCCACAAACTTCTGAGGACTCATCAGCAGGATTAAAATTGCATAGGAACCCATGCCCAGAAATGTCATAACCGATAGGGGTGCTTCATTACTATGATCTTATAATTCGAGTGCTTCTGATCGGGTCATAATAGGGAAGGCGACCCTAACCGCGTACGACGACATTTCTGGACATGGGTTCCTATACAATTTTAATCCTAATGATGTGCCTTAACTCCCCTAAAAGTGTATCGCAATATTTACGTGACCTGATATATATAACGTTTTTAAACTTGTACATTTTGACCAAACTAGACTAAAAACGTTTTAAACAAATATGTAGCTTTAAGAGTTTTTGAAATCTTCACTTCCGAGGTTGAAGTATTTGTATAAATGCAACAACAAATTTTCTTCAATGTTTATGTCTCCATTCAATGATGATTGCTGCAAGCGGTGAGTTGACAAGTAATGTATCTTGTTTATTAGCTTCGATAATTATAGTAAGATTTAGAGTCAAAAGACAACTTGCATTTTCTTCTGTAATATTTTTTGAGCACGAACGAATCAAAATTTGTCAGTATCGTACAGTCAAAGTATAAGTTGTATACTACTCCTTGGAACAAATATATTTTAACCAACTTTATGCACCCAAGCAAACATTTTATTTAAAACACTAAAATAAGAAATATTGCAAGTTGATGCAGACGCGTTGTACAAAAAAAAAATAAAAGTTCTCAGTTTAAAATTATTGCAAACAGTATAGAATCGCGTTGAACGAAATAAACACGATTATTTAGGGTTCATAATTTCTTATAAATTTTATTGCAATGAGAATGGGGGACATTCATGGCACCTTCTCTAGAAGTTGTAGTTCCGATTCAATGATGTTCATATTAATATATAGAAGAGAAAGTAAGCGGCAAGTGAAACTTTTTATTAACGTTAATAAGGAAGTAGAAAAGTTTTTAAAACTAAGGGATTTTATTTTGTTTTGGAGCAAAATAAACTGCTTCATAAACAAAAAATGTTTTAACTGAATCAAAACGCACGCATTACAGTTGTATATTATAAAGCAAATTCACTGCTTTCGGATTCATAAATATGTTAATGAAAATGTAGTAATAGCACAAGAAACTTATAACTCTAGGAACATAACATTTCCTGTGTTTAAAAGATTGTAACAGATTACACGACTTTTCGAGTAAAAGATAAAAATATTAACTATATAGTCGTGCATTTTTTATACCTTAGAATTTGTCATAATGTACATAACATGCTTAGCTGTTCCAAGATACAATCGTCACAAAGTTAGAATCAAATTGCAGTCAACTTAAATGAACCATCATTACTTTCTCAAAATAAAATATTTCCAAATTTAACACAATTGAATGGATTCATGAATCAATATTCAGAAAATGAAAATAGAATAAAAAGAATAATTTACTTTTAAGTGATAAAATTTTCTTGTTTATCACCAACTACATTAGTTCGAAACTTGGAAAGTCAATTTTTACTGTGATGGTTAAGATCATAATTAGGAATAAAAGTAATGTTAATGTTGCCAATTGGTTCGTTGAAATTCTCGCTATACTAAGGTACAATACTATCCCCAATTAAAATAAGCACCTTTAATATGTGATTTTTTTAACACTGTATTCCTTAACCACCTAACCTAATATACAAGATGTTCCACAGAGGCCACCCTTACTATTTTTAGTCAAACTCTGTTAGCCTAGTCTGAAATTATATTACCCACTGGCCCTAATTATTAGGTCACTAACGAAGAGCGGCTGGAGTAAATTCTCCACCCTTATAATCATTTACTATTATGTGATTATTGAAGTATTTGGTAGGACTCCCTGTTTAAGGTTTTGATTGCCTGGTTAAGGCCTGCATTAAGGTTTTGATTCGACGAGACTTTAATTCTTGTTATTTTTCTTCCTATTTACTCCATCCTTATTTTATGTTTAAAAAACATTTGTGCTATGGGAAATCCTCCATCATTTATTTTTATTTTCTGAAACAAAATATTTATGCTTAACAAATCTTATTCTTATTCTTATCACTTCAGGCCAAAATGGAATATTTACCTAAATCTTATATGGTTTAAACATTTTAAAAGTAAGACCAATTGTCAGCCATAGGATCATGAAGATTAAGGCTCCACAACTCTAAGACCAACTACATGATGGCAGCAATATGGTCAGGATTGCGTGCCAGCCACCTTTACTTCAACGGCAAGCTGGTACCCATCGTTCTGATCCTGATGGTTGGGCTTCAAACCACCACCAGGAATAGAAGTGGAGACTTTGAGCTTTAAAACACTGTTCCATCACAGCCTGGGACAACATTATGGCTCTATTATTAAATTACAGATATCCCCTTAACAGCTGCAGTAAAATTATTTATTTCTTCTAAAAGCATCATTTCCGAGCAATTGCAAATTTGATAAATTAGGAGAAATATTAGCATTATTTAATCAATTCATTTTAATAATTTGGCAAATAATGAATTACTTACTCGATGAACTAGACTTGATAGGTATTATTCCTTTGCCAGGATGTTTTTCCCATGGATTGTCATTAATGTCTGCCAACCTGATGTACTTAGGAAATTCTTTTATTAAAGCTGATAATTCGTCTGGATAATTGGTAGTTATGGCATCTACACCTAGACTAATATAGAAGATTGATTAGGCTTCTGAATAAGCTAATATTTCGTCTACTTCATACCATTTTAAAAACACAATGATATTCTGCATTTAAGTCAAGTTTGGCAATATGTGTTTTAAGATTTAATGACTTAAAAATTTGCACAATCAATTTTTTTTTCGACACTGTTTTCTTAAAATATTAAAGAACTATAAATAATTATTATTTACAAAGAGTTATCTTTGGCAAAACAAATTTTATATATAGGTGAGAAAAAATTTTCAATTTGCTATCAATTTGCATAAAACTATCCATTACGTAGCGAAATGCCTAGATATTACATAGGGAAATTAATATTAAGGGACTCAAACTTTCCACTGATCTCATATGCCTAAACTATTAGAATCATATTTTCAAAATTATGGCCAGCCCCCATATTTTGTGATTCATGAATCTAAATCCTTCGAGAAAAAAGTATGTTTGTTCAGAGAAAGTACATCATGTCAGGTTTTGTGACGCCAGATATCTTCTGCTCTTATTAATTAGCATATTTATATAAAGTTAATATCTGAAAACCATTAAGATTTAGTTTTAGCATTTGAAAATCCGATAGTTAGTTTATAAATTATTTACGGTATTCACTTTCTTCCAGCTGTAACAAAAAATGTCTCTTTGTAATCTTTCAGGCTATAATCCACCTACACAAAATGACTGTTAGGAAAGAAATACAAGTTATCTCCAATTAATGAGCATAAAAATCAGGAACTGTGCATACCTCAAAATGTCTCTCATTGTGGTCATCTTATCAACAGTCCACCAATACACTTTAGAGAAATGATGACTTTTCTCTTCATTTCGCATCTTGAGAAGTTTCTTAAGTCTCCTGTAGCAACGTGGTAGCCAGTTTGTGATACCATCTCCTTGCCAAATGCGATGAGAAACTTGACTATGGTGCAATACAGAACTAATTGTTTCGATATCTTCATTGCCAAAAAACGTAAAACCTTTGAGGAGAAATTATCTTAATTTCCCGTGCAGATCATTAAAATGACAATGACAGTAAAATTCTAACAATCTCGAGAATATCTTTGATTTTAATTTAGTGTCACAAAACCTCACTCAATCTTGTTTGAAAAATATTTAATAAAGCAATCAAAAAAGGGAAGAAAAAAAAAATCAGAAACTGAGCAGTTCCTTAAAATGAATAGAAATAGAAAATAAAAGTTGACTACGTTTCAGCTTACAAAAAATAAGTACATAATATAAAAAGCCGGACACATCGATTCCTAGCAGACTAATGAGTCATAGATGCTATGACTTCAAGTGTTTTGTGGATGACTCTTTTAAAGAGTTATCTACAGGCCGGCGAAAGGGGCGGACTGTCGCCCTGACAACCGGGTAAGGGGTCACCGAATAAGACCCAGATTTAATGTTCTGTAAATTATTTATTTTTTCATTTTTTAATGTATTGTTTGCTTTAAATATATTTATAGGTTAAATTATATATTCGTATGTTAACTTTCTTTATGGTTAAGTTTCTTTAAATAAAAGTTTTTCTAAAGATGAAAAGAAGAGTGTGCAGTAGAAAAATCACTATCGCTTGACACTCGTTTACAGCTGTCGACGACAAAAAAAAATCTAAATATTTTTTAACAAAATGGCGACATATTGAATGCAAATTACAATAATACTTACATATTTGTATGTCATAAAAGATTATGCTCATTAAAAATATTACCTAATTCTAAACTACTTGAGATGTTTTAGGATTGATATAGATTTTATAATTCTCTGATAGAAATATTACAATTTAAAATAAAATAAAAACGGATTTCTATAAAGCGTTTTGACTACACCAGCAAGACAATTCAAAGAATTTTTTTTAAGATTTCTTTTCCGAAATTGAGTTAAGGGCGCCGTTTTCAGTTATCGCCCGGGGCACAACGTATCTTCTCCCGGCACTGGTTATCCATCCACATTCTCTACTTATTGCCAATTTCGCTATCAATTTAATTCTTTGTATTTTGTCAAAAATTCGAATCAACCATTCTTGTCAGTGTAATCACTTACGTAAGTGGAATGGGCAAATTAATAATTGGTCAAATTAATAATCAGTTAATAAAAAAATATATTCTTCAGTCAAAGAACAAAATTATTTTTCATACATATTTTCCTAAACTTTTTCTAAACCCTTAGATCAGTGGTCCCCAACCCCCCCAGTTGCAAACCGGTTCACTCTAAGAACATTAAATTATTTCTATTTTATTTACTATGGTGTATTTCTCTAGAGTTTGTGCTACTTTCTATAGGTTATGGGAGCAGAGATATTACTTAATCTGAAATAAACTTAAGACTAAGGTCCTTCTCCTAAAGCCGTACTTATACCACGCACGAAAATGTATTTTGTTTAGAAGACGTGTTTAAATAGAATTTAAGTTATTAATTCAAAACCTCTTAAAATATAAACAGTCAACATCCGCTCCTCCCTCCTCTATCAGCTTGCCTCAGTAAAATTATCAAACGTCTATGACACTGTTCTACTCGTATATGCTTTTGTGATTCATATGTCACTTAAAATTGAGAATAAAGTTATTATGTTACGATGTTAATTTTTCTTTTTTCATGCTTAAAGTTACAAAAAAAAAAAAAACATCATACAACATTGAAATAAATTAAGCTATTGTTTTCAGGTTTAAACTTTCGCTAATTTAAGGGAGCATATGCTGCATGGGTAAGATTTATTAAAATTTGCTGTTCCATTCTTTAAACAAACATATCAAATACACATGGATATCTTTATGATATGGAGGCATGGAGACGTCTAAAAAAAATTCAACTTTTGAATTTATTCCATTAAGATTAATTAATAGATTTTATGAACCCACGACTGATGAACGGGTTTGAAATATAAAAAGCGCTTGACAACAATGTCAGTTTTTTAAAAAAAACCTATTTAAAAAAAAATCCATTATTTTAACAAATTAAATCTATTTCGTAGAACAAATCTCACATTTTCACATTGAGTAAAAGACCATTGAGAACATTTAAAAAATGTATTTTCAAGTTGAGTTACCAATTTTATCACTGCAAAACGAAGCATCATCTTCTTGTAATGTCCTCATGAAATTCCCTATAAATTCAATTTGCTTTAAAGATGGTAAAGCTATCATAAGATAAGCTTGAGCTCCTGACTTTCCTGCAATAAAAGAAAGCGTACTGAAAATTGAATTATCTTTCAATTTAGAATTATTTTTGTGAGTTTTTTTTTTTTTTTTTTTGTTGAAAAATAGTTTAGTGGAACGCAATTATTAGTATCCAAGTCAAAATTTTTGATGGTTTTCCATTGATGGACCAACATAATCTTGATGGCAATCATCATCTCAATGTGGGAATTCGGACTGATTTATGATGGTTCAACATAAGAATAGCAACTTGCTCTGATGGTTTGTTCACGTTGAACCATCACGAATTTCCATCATTGTATCTTAGAAATCAAATGTTGGAACGATCATGAACCACCATCATCCCAATGTAGGAATTCGGATTGATTTATGATGGTCTAACATTAAAAAAACTAAATTGTTTTGATGGTATATTGCTGAGAATCAACAAGAATTCTCATTATGCCATCAAGGAAATGTGCAGTTGGAACCATCATGAACCTTCACGGATCATCATGAGAATTAAACTTCTCTTGATGATTAACCATCATAGTATTAAAGTATCATTTTCCATCATGGAATGATAAAAGTTTGTTGGCATATCAAAAACCATGAACATGCAATGGAAAATGTTGGATGATGGTGACCATCATGAATCACACTGAAACCAACATAAACCATCAAAAAATTTTGATGGGACCATCAATAATTTTGACTGGGGTATATTACTGTGGAGTGGAGCATCGACGTATTGAGTGATTGAACAGATTGATTGAGTGATTGATCAGAACATGATTGTACTTTGTTATCGTAACAAAACTTATGCTGCAAAAGTTTGTCAGGACACAGTCGGTAAATCTCCCTTAAAAATCATAGACTAATTATTTTCTGGCAAAAATGAAGAATTAACGAAGTAACTTTAAGAATTCTATAAGCACTTGCAACACTATATCAACTGGCCGAAATTAAAATATTGATTTTTGCTATTTTACTCACTTTTAAAGAAATTAAATTGCTGAAGCTTAGTAAGCTCACTCGTTAAGGTGTGAAAAAAACATCATTTTTGGCAAAATTTTCGAAATTTAAATTATAACAAATTTTGAATTCCTGAACTCTTAGCTGCCTAGAAATCTTTTACTTTTGTTTATTCTCCAAGCAATTTTTGTGCAGGGGAATAACTGTGGTTTTACGGTATTTAGCGTATATGCAAAAAAAATGCCTTATATTTACCTAAAAATGGCCATTTAAAAAAAAGAATAAATTAATGATAATTTTTTTCTAGTTTTATAAGTTTATACACATAATAAAACATATGAACTAGTTTTTTTTAAATTTTATATTAATATTTTTTTAAAAAAAGTTGTCGAAACTGGTAGGATATCTAAAAGAAATTTAATCTTAGTAGGTATATAAAGATAACAGTACGATGTAAGAAATATTTAAGAAAGGCAGACTTCATTATAAAGAAATAATTTTAAAAATATATTTTTCTAAAAGTAATTATAAACTTATACGAATTTTTAGTTACCTTTATTATTATATTGCGAAACAGAAAGATTAAGAATGCTATAAAGAGCAAGAGAACGTTATTTTATTACCACGTTTCCAGTATATGTCTTTAAGCTTGTTGGCTAAACTTTTGCTTGCATGTTTTAAAGCAAGCGGTGCTAATTTTCCAACTTTCAAATCCAGAAACAGGAGAACCAATTCCTTTCTGAATTCTTCATGACCTAGAATTTTGTAAAATTCATTAAAAAATTAAATATTTTGTTAACTATTTTAAGATAAAAGTCACATGAGTATTTTGTAATATACTAAAGTAAAGAACAAATGCAGAATAATCAAATATATTTTAATAAAATGACAAACAAATTGCAATATTACATATTGGTAATTTTTTTATATTATTCTCAATCTAAACTTATGTGTATTTTTATTTAAATATCTAAAGGTAATGCTCTATTATAGCATCAAAACTTGCATGCATATTTATTTAAATGTATGAAGATGGTACCTCATTATAACATCGTAGCTTGTAATTTCTTAAGTATTTGAAGATTAATCTAGCTCGTAGCATGTAATTTCTTAAGTATTTGAACTTTAAGACTTTTATGCATTCGTATTTAAATAAAATGAACATGATGTTTGATTGTATCATTGAAATTTGCATATAATTCAATTAATTTTTAATTTGAAATTTGTATGTAATGGTTCCGCAGTGGACTGATCGTAAGGACACGGTTCCCAGTAGACCACCCAAAGTCAAGCATCACTGTCTGCGGTCAATAAGCGACCACTCTGATCAGCCAGAGTAGGGACCGAGGGTGAGCGATATCTGTTCTCGTTACACTGTTCTACAGTAAAATGCTCGATTTCGCGCGCAGGTCGTTTGGCTTCCAAATCGGGGGAGCTATCCCTTCGGCAGAGGATCAAAATTTTGATGGCATGTTTTTGGATCATCCTCAGGGATGCTTCCCAGACCACCACCAATAGCTCATTGTGCAGCTCTAGTGCAACGCAAATGAAGTACCTACCTAATTTAAACATATTTACTATAATTGTACTTTGATTCTTTATTTATCATGAAAATTTTAGTTCTTCTTAATCAGAAGTTGTTACTGTAGTTGTAGTTCATTTACGTTGTACTAGAGCTGCAGAATGGGCTATTGGCGACGGTCTGGGAAACATCCCTAAGGATGATCCGAAGGCATGCCATTATAATTTTGATCCTCTGCAGAGGGGATGGCACCCCTGCTTCGGTAGCCCGACGATCTGCACGCGAAGTCGAGCACTTTACGGTAAAACAGTTTAAACGAGGACCAATACCGCACACCCTCGGTCCCTACGCAGACTGATCCAAGTGGTCCCCCACTCGTACACTGACCGCAGCCAGTGATGCTTGATTTCGGTGATCTGCTGGGAATCTTGTCTTAACGATCAGTCCATTGCGGAACCTTAATCAGAAGTTAAATGATTGCTTATTTCACTTATATACTTAAAAATTTGCTCTACCTCAATAATGGCTTACATAATATCATACCTGGTGTTGTAAGATTCCGCATTTTGTCGAGATATGCATCAATATTTTCCCACATCCACCATTTTCTAAGAAAATCGCAGGGAAATCCATGGTGTGTGTATAATGCCTCTCCATCCGAATTGAATTGTACATCGAATTCTAACGCATTTGCTCCTTTGTTCAAATAGACGTCTACTTCCGCCAGTGAGTTCACCATGTGAGCAATGTTCCAAATGGGTCTCCTGCTGTTCACCGCTGGTTCAAGAGCTGCAGTTATCTGTCATAAAATTTGTTGTTTACCTAGTCATGAAATTTTCCGCCACTGTTATTTTTTAAAAATTCAGTACTGCATGTGTTAAAATTGTAAAATTAATAATCTCGAAAACAATCAATGCTGCAAGCACACTTTAAAAATTTGCATTATTTTTCATCATTTATTTTCTTTGTCAATGATTATACTGTGGAACAAATTTTTTGTTGCATTTATAAAAATACACTGGCGTAAGAAATTAAGAGAATTTGCAGACTTGATTGATTATCTCTAGAACTACTGGACCAATTTTAATGAAATCTGATCTGTACATACATTGATACAATACAAAACAAATTACCATTTAACAACTGTAATACACACGTATGATCGTGAGTAACACTCGTTGCAGTCTGAAGGTAAGAAATTGCCACAGGACAATTCAGAACGATTGCCACAGGATAAACTGCCTTATTTCAAGTATGAAATCGCGCTTGAAAGCCTGTATACAAGTATCTGTAAGAGGGGACCATACCCCGTATTAACCCATTTTCTCTTCTTATTCTGCAACCTCTGTTTCATACCTTCAGACTCCAAAGAGTGTTTGCGCACGATCATGCGCATGCGTATTACAATTGTTGCTTGGTTGTCTGTTCTGTATTGTGTCAATGAAAGTTCATATCGAATTTCATTAAAATCGATCCCGTAGTTCTAGAGATAATCAACCAAGTCTCTGCAAATTCTCTTAATTTCTGTTGATATTGCCTAACTCGGATGTTGGAATTTCCAATCTGAAATTAGTTTTGATCCTATAGCTACAGATTTTTTTTTAAAACTGCATTTTTAGTCTATTTATTATTATTATTATTAATTTTTTTGTCGAAATGTACAAGGTTAAAAACGTTATATAAAACAGGGGGTTACGTTGCGAGAGGGTTAATGTTGCGAAAAACTTTTTAAACTTAGAAGATTCGATAAAAAATTTACAAGTTTAAAAACTTTATGCTTTTTAAGTATTTTACAATTTTTTTTATTTAGCTCCTTAACGTTAATAGCGGCCATGCACAGTTACTTCAAAATGTAACGTACAAAAGCGAGCAGGATGATACATGAAACTGGCAAATCTCTCTATTTACTCGTAATAGTGTTTTATGTCGCTCAAAAATAAACACATATTTTCAAGTGGCGATGGGTACCGATTTTTGAGCGCTTGAAACTTGTCAACTTTTATTTCGATCTGCATATTACTGAAGCCAATTAAGTTTTTCAATCAAGTAATTTTTTGCCGTTACAGTTTCTTGGTAATTTTTAGTGTTTTTATAATCACAAGCAAAGTGATTTCTTCAACTTTTGACAGATTTTGTACTAATGTGGCTTCCGTTGCAAGTTCTTTGATTAAGTGTTATTGGTTTTGATTAAATAAATGATGAGATAACTGAGTTTATCATTCATTTTACAAAAACTCTAAGTACACTAGAATTTTATGTGAGGTGAAAGCTACATTAACAGCCCATCGAAAATAGAAGAAAAGAATTAATTCTAAATATGGATAACATTCTTTTGAGAAACCGCTATTTAAAGTATTGAACGCTTATTATTTATTTAACCCCGGCTCTTATCAATTTTAAAAAAAGAAGAAAAAATAGCTCTACTTTTTTCATTTACACAAGCTTTGACTTATATATATTTTTTAATGTTATTTAAACAGTTTTCTCCGATGTCTCCGATTAAAAGAAGCATTACATTTTTTTGGCCAGTCGCTTATTTAAGATTAAGGGAAAAGATGACTTAACATGTCTTATATCAGAGATGCCAACTGCTCCGGACACAACAAAATAGTTAAGAAAACGGTAAATAACTACAAAGTGAATTTTGCAAATATTTGACAATTTTTGCTAGCTTCTTAAAAGGTATAGCATGACATAATTACTAAAAAGTGGTGAATTATATAAGCCTACGAATTATTTAGAAATAGTAATGGATGAAAATCTACTAAATTATATTTACTAAACCAAGAATCACAATTGATAAACTACCACTTTAAAATATATATTTGCTGTCCGGAGCAAGTTGGCATCTCTTTTATATACTAGTGAATAGGAATTATATTTTTGTAGTGGTAGAAACACTACAGCAGCTATATTTTATTTAAGGGTAAAATTCGTTTTTAATTGTTAATTTATAAGTATAAATTTTATTCGCTATGTAATATAATAATATAATGGTGGTTTACATTACCGTCAAGAAGAAAAGAATCCATGTGCACTGAATCCATACAGTATGTTTATTGAATTTCATTTTCACACTTGAGTTTTTTATGCCTTTCTTTTACGTCAGTATTTCCATGGTATCAAGCTAAAAAAGCACGAGTTTCACAATTTATTATGAAGTTAAATTCAAATTAACAAAATTCAAATTTTTTAAAACTATTAGGTCGATTCAAAACTTTTTTTTGCATGGAAAACATACAGACAAAAATAATAATGATGCAACCACAAAGATGTTTAAAATCCCAGGATTGTTTTTACAAAAGAGGTGATAGTACCCATCTAGTGGAACGATAATAGCATGGAACAAAAGGTCGCATTCCGCTCTGAGACGCTGAAAACAATTAAAGTAAAATGTCACAACTTGCTTGTAACATTGTCAATCTGTCATTGTCAATCAACAATTGTGCAATCTGATTTATTTTATTTTAAAACCGTCATTCAACAGAATACCCAATTTTTGGGTTTACGACTTCTAATGTTCAACTCCGTAGGCTTGTAATTTTGAACCCAATCCAGATGACAAGGGAACTCCTGGATCAAGTATTGGGAGAAATTTTTCCTTCGTGGATGACTTTTTGATGGAACTAACCAGCATTTGCGTTACATGGAATGGAAGACCACGAGAACCTCCCAAGGTTAGCCTGACGGCAAAGGGACTCTAACCCGTGATCCGTCTACCACTGAGGATATTTCACGTCAGAACTGCTGTCGGTGCAAGCCAGATGCGGATTCGTATTGACCAGTCATTGGTGGGATTCGAACCCGGTTCACCTCATTGGAAGGCGAACGCTCTATCTACAGAATCATCCCTGTTTAATCTGATTTATTAATCAAAGCGCAGGGCTCATTACATGGTTTTCATCAGCGACTGCAGCATCTTTCAAGTGTTGCGTTAATTTTATCAGTGACAGCGGCCTTCAAACCGAATTCACGTGTGTCTTGAATACTAAAAATATTACTGTATAACAATCACGAGGTAAGTTCTCAGTGACGACGGGGACTCATCTTGTGATTGTTAAACTACATGCGCCTTAAGGATAAAAATACTCCTCGGTTGAGGTCTAGTGAGCAAAAAGGTCAAGTCGTAGATCCGTCACGATTTTAACCTTTTCAGCTTCTCATAGTAGAATGCAACCCTATTTATTATGGAAAATATTGCTGATATGACTGGGTACTATCAGTAAAAACAAATTAGACTTGACCTGTGCAATCTTATGTTCCTTTGAAAGAAAGTAGAGAAAAAGTATACTCATAAAGGGTTGCAAATTAATATTGAAATAAGGTAAAATCAAAAACACTATCAAAATTTGTCGAATCAGTAGTGAGGAAGGTCGGTGGAAAAACTCTAAAACCCGTAAGACTCTCTTAGAAAACTTCGAGATGTTTCTTATAATCACCATTTGTTTCCTCGGGTAGATTTTGATGCTTTCAGTTCCGTCTTTCCTCAGTTGTGATTCGTTATATTTCGATAGTGATTTCAATTTTTTCCTCCTCTCCAATACTAATTTGAGACCTCTAATCTGTATGTTCACATTCACATTTTAAATTAGGTACTTTCATATTTTAATTTACTTACATTTGC
The DNA here is from genome assembly GCF_982258835.1 of Parasteatoda tepidariorum. Classification (NCBI taxonomy): domain Eukaryota; kingdom Metazoa; phylum Arthropoda; class Arachnida; order Araneae; family Theridiidae; genus Parasteatoda; species Parasteatoda tepidariorum. The sequence continues at coordinate 99,513,525 of NC_141760.1, forward strand.
ATTTTATTTTATATATGTACTTACATTTTCACAATACTTACATTTATATTTTACATCCAGTTACATTTTTCAATTTGATTGTGTTAATGTAATAATGCTTAAACATTTTAAAGGAAATACATTTAGGCACATTTTAATTATTTACTGTGTATATCTGGATGCTTCAAAAATGTCCAATCGCATCCAATTTAATATTTTCTAAAAATAACTGCACTATAGCTAAACATTTTAATTAAATGAATATGAAAAAATACGGTTTTCATTTAAATATTAAGAAAAGAGAGGAGAGAATTCGAACAATTTAATAGAATAAGAATATAAAAGAATTAATGAATTAAAGCAATAAAGATAAAGTAATTTCGGTTGTAAGCTTACAACATTGTTTCCATAATTTTAGGTTCAACACCTAAAAATAATGCTTTTTCTCACTATTCTCTTTGAGCTGCATTTAGTTACAAGGAAATGGCCAAACCTTAACAAAAACTTCTCGTTAAATCAACAATTCTGCGTCTTCGCCTATATCTAAGCAGTTTAATTAATTTTAATGATAAAATTTAAGATGTTTAAAGATACCTCCAGTCCAAAAGTGCCCTCCTTTTCCCTGAAGTTAAAAGTTCAAATCTTGTCCAAAGAAGTATTAAGTATCTGTTAGCTTTCACAGCGATATTATTCTTTTGTTTCCACTGGCATACACAGACGATAAACAAAAAAGCATTAATAACAAGAAAAAGTAGTTTGGTTGCCTAGCAACCAGCCAGAGTTAGAATATTACAATTACAAGAGTTGCCAGCAGTGTTAAAAGAATTATTTAAACTAACTCTCCATTGATGTCGCAACATCCACCCCACCCTGGTCAACCTCAAGAGGGATGACCAGCTGTATAGGTCGAGTTATAGTCTCCACTCTTAACACGCATGTCCGAATTTCCCCATCATGTCCCTTAATTAGATAGGCCTTCTTCCACATGTGTCTGGATCTGACGTCTTCTTGTAATAGCACAAGATCTCCTGCACAGATGTTGAAGGAGTTATCAATATTGCGAATTTGGTGATAAGAGCGAAGTTGCAGCAGATATTCTTTGGACCATCTTTTCTAAAATATATCCAACACGTCTTGTTGTTGTTTGAAGAGTTTCGTAAGTCTTAGATTGTTATTCAGATTCATGGGTATAGCTGTTAATTTTCCACCAGTTAGGAAATTTGCCGGTGCCAAGGCTTCCGTGTTGTCTTCATCTCCCTCTTCATATACAAGGGGTCTGCTGTTAAGGGCGGCTTCTATCCCTACAAGTGCAGTGAATAGATTTTCTTCGTCTAATAGTGCCCGATCAAGAGATTTACGAAGACAATTTTTCACTAATCCGATTAGGCAGGCCGGGATAGCCTCGTTAGTAGGGCACTGGGCCCATGTCCAGGAGTTCGTAGGTTCGATCCCCGCCGGCCGAAAACTCCCCGAGTAGTAAATGGTGACTGATGCACGTTAAATTGGTCGACTCGCAAAGTTCTCCATGTTTCCATAACAAATCAATACTTCTGGGGGTACTGATCCAAGAGTTTCCTTGTCTTCTGGATTAGTTCAAAATTACAAGGCTACGGAGTTGAACATTAGTAGTCGTAAGCCCATAATTGGGTCGGCTGTTCAGCGTGGATGTAAAATCCGATTAGGCGAGCCACGATGGCTCAGGGGATAGAGCGTTCGACTTCCAATGCGGCGTACCGGGTTCGAATCCCAGTCGATACGAATTCCTCATCCGGCTCGCACCGACCATAGTGCTGACGTGAAATATCCTCAGTGGTGGACGGATCATGGGTTAGAGTCCCTTTGCCTTCAGGCTAAGAGTGGGAGGTTCTCGTGGTCTTCTCTCCATGTAACGCAAATGCGGGTTTGCTCCATCAAAAAGTCCTCCACGAAGGCAAATTTCTCCCAATACTCGATCCTAGAGTTCCCTTGTCTTCTGGATTGTGTTCAAAATTACAAGGCTACGGAGTTGAACATTAATAGTCATAAACCCATAAAATTAGGTCGGCTGTTCAACGACGGTTGTAAAATTATAAATCTGATTAGGCGCTCCCGCCAATATGTGTTAATCATTATCCACTATTTCCGTGCCATTAGGTAGACTGCAAGTAAATTCAATATCCGCATTCGACGTAGAATTTAAAGTGTCCTTTAGTTGGCTAATGAAGCGAGCCATATTAGCTCGAATTGTTTTACGTTTGCTGTTCGATAGTCCCATTTTGTCTACCGAGTCATTTTGAGTTGAAGTCATTCTGATTAGGTGTTAAGGAAATAAAAATGAAGTTAAGTTAATAAATTCTCACCTTTTTTAAAGATTTTTAAAAATTAATAAATTTAAAAAAAACGTTTTTTTTTATTTATTTATTTTAAAAATTTATGCAATATAATCTACACAATAAGAGAAGAAATATTTTTTCGTATTTTGCTACCATTTTGCGAAAAATTCAAATAAACTGAAATCTTACTTATCTTTCATTCTAAGAAGCAGTTCAAAATAAATAGATTATCTTTTAAAAATGGGCAGCTTGTCTCATTCTTACGTTATACCCTTCATATTCATTTCATTTATATATAGAATAGTTTTTTTTTTTTTTTAATTTTGATGCAGATTTAAAAAAATGAGTTGTATCTTCACTATGAGCCAACATTAATTCAGCCGATATAATTTGGTTTAAAATTTCTTCCCCAAAAATAAATGGCATGGATATATATTTTTTAAAATTTACCAATAATATTGTTAAAAAAACTCTTGCCGTGCATTCTTAAGTTTAAATTACTTTTAAAGAAGAAAGAACTTTATTCTTATTTTTTTTCTCGTGTAAATGAGCTGCTTAATTACACAAAATCTTAATCAATATACAAAAAATTTACCTTCATTCAAAATTTTTAGGGAAATTTTAAGGTAAATAACGAAAAAGTATTTTATAGCTTTTTAATTTTGACAAATAATGTATCCTCCATTTATATGTTTACACATAAATGGAGAAAAACACTAGAAAGACAGATGGAGCTAATTTGGCACCTCTCGTTTTTTGTTGTTCTGTTATTTGAAAAATAACTTGCAGAAAGTTTTGAGTATTTCAGACTTTTCATGATTTGATCTTTTCATAAATGCTTATTTAACCACTAATGTGTTAGTCTAATAAGAACCTATTCATAGAACTTTATATCTAGAATGACTGGAGGGGCTAGAGTAATTCCATTGGTATTTTGGTAGGTATCCCATAATACTAGGTAGTTTTGGGTATAAGGTGCCCTAGTTCATTAAAAAGCAAGAATACTTCAACGTATCTAATTATTTTTTATGGGAAACTTAATTTAAAAACTGATGCATACATATAATTGTAAAGCTAGTGTTCTCTTTAAACAAATATTTTGATTAACAAAATCGAATAAAATACAATAGAACTCCAATAATTAAGTCTATAATATATTTTTATTAAATTAAATATCATAAAATTTTAAGATTTTGGATGTCTAGTTGACCTACGCACAAACAATCTGGTAAGGATGCGACAAGTCCCTTTAGTTTTTTAAGGTCACAACAATATTTTGTCTTTCTAGTGTTAGATATAACTCTCTTATTGGCAAGTTGATTATAATGAAGCATTAATATGTGTGAGATTTCTAACGGGAACCAAATATTATGTGAACATTTTAAGGCTTTACTGACCAGACATAATTATACAGATCAGACATAAAATAAACATTAAATCATAATAGCTCAATACTTTTATCAGAGCTGCTATGGCTCAGGCGATAGATCGTTCATCTTCCAATGAGTTGAACCAGGTTCAAGTCCCAGCAATGGCTGGTCGATATGAATCCGCATCCGATTTGCACTGACCACATTGCAAATGTGAAATATCCTTAGTGGTAGACGGATCATGGGTTAGAGTCCCTTTGCCACCAGGCTAACCGTGAGAAGTTCTCGTGGTTTTGCTCTCCGTGTAACGTAAATGCGGGTTAATTCCATCAAAAAGCCCTCCACGAAGACAAAACTTCTCCCAATACTTGATCCAGGAGTTCCCTTGTCTTCTGGATTGGGTTCAAAATTACAAGGCTGCGGAATTGGACATTGGTAGTCGTAAATTCAAAAATTGGGTCTGATGTCCACGACGGTTATAAAATTGAAAAAATAAAATACTTTTATCAAAAAGAAGATAATGTTTTTAATTTTTTTTTTAAATTTCAAATCATATTTAAGTAAAGAAAAGGATGAATATTTTATTTTTTTTCTTCATATTTAATAAGGAGTTAATAAGGAGAAAATAAAAATGAGGGATAAGAAATATGTTGTTTCTTTGATTGATCGTTGCCTTACCAAGTTCCAACATGCTTAGCTAATCTTTTACGTTTATTTTGTTTTATCTTCCTAGCTATATGAAAAGACAAAATAACAATACTACTATTCATATTGATGTACTATCTTTTACTTTACTATTTTGAAAAAAGATATATGTAAGGAAAGAGAAAAACAAATTGATCTTTTTTAAAAAGAAAATTTAACAATGACTAGCGAAGGGAAAGGTTTCGATTGTTTTAATATAACGTTCAAAAATGCTTTAAAGTTTCATGTTTGAACAAATTTTAACTAGAGAACAAGTTAACAACAAATAAAGTATAAAAACTTACGTTTAGATACTATGCAGCTGTCGTAAATACCTATTGTCGATGGGTACAAAGAAAAAAAATCAAATATCTTTTTTTTTTTTTTTATCTGAGGAAATTTAAATCAGACGTATCAAAAGGTAAGTATCAAAACTGAACAAATACGATTGAACTTGGTATTAGTGATAAGATAACATTAGTTCTATTTTCCTACTAATGCACAATATGTCTCCAAAAACGTAAATGTGACAAAAATTGTTATCAACATGAGACAACGCCGTACTCCGGATGTATTTTATATTTGATTTTTCTCAATATTTGCTTGCATACTAGCTAGAAATTTCCTTCTAAATTCCTAAGGAAATTCGAAAATTGTCAACCCCTATGCTGCCGTGCAAGAGAAAAATCATAAGCGTCATAAAATTCGAAATTGAGATTTTATAATTTTGCCATTTTTGTATAATAATCTAACTATTGCAAAAAATAAATAAATGAATTCTGTTTTATAAGTTTTCTTTAAAATCAATTTAAAGTTCATAGCATTAGCAATCGAAAGAAAATAGTTGTCAAGTTATTTATCTCGAAATCTATTGTGAAGTATTAACTTTATCTTTTCAACTGCACCGCAGTATTTTAGACATAAACATACTCTGAAATTAGTGTGTTTTGGAATAAATAAATTTTCAAAGAATATTTCTTGACTGGTATTTTCTAACAAATTGACGCTAACTTTCATAAAAATTACAAATTAAACAATATAAAACCATTTTTATAAAAATTTCACATGCGCAAAAAAGTACGAAACTTTCGCAAAGTGTCCTCATTAACGTTATACATACTTTGAGTTTAGGGCGTTTAGGACGAAGCAAATACTTTTTAAAATTAATTAATGCTTTTTTTCAATTTAATTAAGAAAAAGTATTAATTAATTTCATTATTTACTTAATTTACTAAAATTAATTCGTTTTTAATTTAATTTTCATTGATCATTATGAAACCAGTTTCAAATAAATATTGCATTGCAAAAATATATAAAAATTTCGCAAATTGTCCATCCTTACGATATACTAGCGTGTTGAGAACGAAACAAATTTACTTTATTTTAATTGAATATTACTTGGCATATTGGGATGTTTTCAATTAAATTGACACTTCATTATAAAGCCAGTCTCAACTAAACTCAGCATTTCAAAAAATTTTTAAAAAATTCTCCAACTGTCTACCCTTATGTTAGCGATATACGTACTCTGAACTTAGCGTGTTGATTACTTAACAGGTATTTTTTTTAAAGAAATGAATTGAATATTACTTGAAATATTGCAATAGTGGGCTGCTTTCAATTAAATTGACTAGAGCTATGGTAGTTCAGGGGATAAAGTGCTCGCCTCCTAGTAAAATGACCCAGTCTCGAATTCCAGCTTTGTCTGGCCGATGCAAAATTTATTCCACGTTCGCACTGACCACAGTGCTGACATAAAATATCCACAGTGGTAGACGGATCATGTGTTAGAATCACTTTGTTATCGGGCTAGCCGTGGAAGTTTTGCTTGGTTTTCCTTTCTATGTAACACAAATACTGGTTAGCTTCATCAAAAGTTCTCGACGAGGCTTAATTTGTCCCAATACTTGATTTTAGAATACCCTTGTCTTCTTGATTCAATTCAAAATTACAAGGTTACGGAGTGGAACTTTGATAATAATAAACTCGGTATTGGGTTAACCATTATAAAGTAAAACAAAATTAAATTGATGCCCACTTTTCAATTTGAAACCTACTTCAATTAACCTTCTCATTAAAAAATGTTAGAAAATATTCGCAGTGTGTGATGTAAGCGTAATAACATACTCTGAAAATCTGCCAGTTTTGGTCGAAACAGGCTTTTAAGAATTTCTAAACAAGCAAATTGCTCAAACAAATGGACTTTATCATTTCAATATAAAATCATTTTACAATAATTTCGATTCTCAAGTATTTGTAAGAAACTCTGAGAGTTTCACTCTTCTTTTTCATCCTACGGTCAGCCTAGGACAAACAGCCATGCTCTATCTTGCTGGTAGCTGTCTTGTGGGTTAATGTGCGAAACCAAAAAGAGAAGTATCCCCATCGTCAATATTTTTGAATTTAAATTAAACTCAGCTGCGCGACAGTCCTTGAGGGCCAAGGCCTACTGTGCCCATCTCAGTTTTCTTGACCTTGGGCTCTGGGGTGTAGGAGCAGATGTTCCGGTCAGGTGGTCAGCCGAACGCGGAACCCCCACTGTTTAGTTCCCAAGCATGCTTGGTAGTCATTTATCGACCCACTGAAGGGATGAAAGGCTGAGTCTACCTTGCCCGGTCCGAGGATCGAACCAAGGACCTGTGGCACGACAGCGCGAAGCGCTACCGCTCAACCACCGGGCGTCTGGGCGTCTTTTGAATTTGGAGCACAGGAAAAAAAGGGTTCTATTTTGAAACAACCTCCACAAAGGGTACATGAAAGGGAGGTGGATGGGCCGATTCAATTGAGAAGCAGCTGGAGGTATTCTGGACATCGAGAGCGAGGTCATGGTCAACATTCGAGAGCAAGCAACGCCTATCTTCCTATGTAAATTAGACTGAATTCTATTTATCTCTTGTAAAAGACACTCCCAATTTTTTCCAGCAACTATATTACCATAGTGAAGTATTCTTGAAATATTATATTTCGTCTTGATTTATCATAATTTATCATGGAGAGAAAAGGGGGTGCTGAGGCAAACTCAAGGCTGGTGTAACTTGTATATCTCCCTGCTAGCTACCAAGAACCTCGACATGGTTTGGGATTCATTAAATAATTATTATTTCTCCACTGATAATAAGGCTACTAAATAAGACTGCGTAATGAGTAGTGGTAAGTTCGCAGTTTTAGAAATGTCATAAGAAATATTGGGGCGTGATGACCGAGATGCAGCATGTCTTGAAAACACTTTTTTCGGTATTTTGAAGCTTCACGGTTTACCTCAACTCCTCACCTTTCCTTAAAATTTAAAATTACTTAGGTAAGTGAAAGAGAATTTGTCATTAAGGATTTCTCCCATGGCATAACGTACTCTTAATACGATGTCTAATTTAACTGTCATCATACTTATTACTGGATAAAATCCGGATAATACCGCAATAATACGATTCAACTTGTAAACCTTATTAAGTTTGCAAAAAAACTTGCTATGTACTATGATTTCAAAGCACAGATATTATTAATCAATGTTGAAACTGTTTCAATGATAACCCATTTTCACTGAGGAAGAATGACAAAACATACGCTTAATGTAATCACACCAGTACCTAAAGTTTACCTGATTCCATTAGACTGCTGATTCTAAGAGGAAAACATCCGTAAATAGTGTCAGTTTTTTTTTCAATAATTTTGAAACACACTTCATCTTTGTCACAAAATGGCACACTTCGACATATCCCCTTCGATATCACATGTTACGCTCTATTTTATAAACATATGCAAGCAGTTCAGATGAAAAACATTGTATAGATCGTTTATCAAATTTGATTTGTAAACTTTATTAATATTTTTAATGATATTTGTGAGTAATAACAATAATTAAGATTAGATGCGTACTTATTTTGATGATAAGAATGAAAAAAGATGATTGCTTAGCATTCTTTAATGAAGATTCGAGAAAAGAACGATCTTTGGTACAGATTTATAAACTAGGTTCCATGATTTATGATACTATGAATGATACTACGATATAATAAATAATAAAAAATGTAGGATTGTCAGCAATTTTTTTTATTTATAACTATTCAATATTTTCAGTTGAACAATATAGGTTTTAGATTAGTAGTAGTTCATTTACGTCGCACTAGAGCTGCACAATGGGCTATTGGCGACGGTCTGGGAAACAATCCTGAGGATGATCCAAAAACATGCCATCACAATTTTGATCCTCTGCAGAGGGGATGGCACCCCCGCTTCGGTAGCCCGACGACCTGCACGCGAAGTCGAGCACTTTACGGTAGAACAGTTTAACGAGGATCAATACCGCACACCCTCGGTCCGTACGCAGACTGATCCAAGAGGTCACCCGACCGCACACTGACCGCAGCCAGTGATGCTTGACTTCGGTGATCTTCTGGGAACCGTGTCTTAATGATCAGTCCACTGCGGGACTATAGGTTTTAGAATATTCGTAAATGAAACAAATTTAGTTACTTTAACCGTAATGCAGTTCTTTTTTTATAAATTTAAAACTCCTGTCTCTCCCTTCACAATTTAATTAAAATACAACAACGAAAAAAATTTCTTTTTGAAAGTTTCAACTTATGCACAATGAGCCTATTCTGAGGAGGAGCGATCTGAAAAGATGTGCAATTTACCAGGTCCTAATTAGTAATCATTCACCCAGTTAAGAAAATAGCCATTGACCACTTGCCAATATTTACTTCACACCTGCTATTTTTCAACAATAGCAAAGAAATAGCAATATAGCACGGCACAATAGCAACTATAGCATGGCAACAATGCAATTTTTATATATAGCATGGAGTTTGCAATATACAAGAGTAGCTTAGGTAGCAAGGTATATCCTATCCCTATTTGGAATTAAAAACTTGTTTTCCATTGTATGAATTTATTTAGTTTTTCTAATATACTGCAACGGAAATTAAATTTTTATCTTTTTAATTTAAGAAAAAAATTGAATAAAAAATATAAGTGCAACTTTCTTTTCAATTTATTTTCATTTAGTTCTCTTGGTTTTTGAAAAGAAATGCAAGTTTTATAATCTCATTAGAAGCAAAGATTATTGATTTGTTTAAATCAAAACGCAGATGAGAACTGAAAATAATAATGCTAAGTAACTTAAGATTCAATAAAAAAGTTTTTAAAATAAAATCGGAACTACTATACAAATTAATTTTACATCAAATAAAATAATTACACAAAATGTTCTGAAGTCAAGTTATTTGAATGAATACTCACGCTCTAAGGACTTAAATCCAGTCATCTCCTAACTCCAAGGTGAAATTAATTTTATGATTACGTGAAATTAATTTTATGATTGCAAAATTTTTATCCCGATAGAATTTGAAACGCGCTGCATAATTATCGAAAAACCAAATTCCTGCAAGCAAAAGGCATAATACAAAGCTGAACGTAATCAACTCTCTTAAAACATATCATTCTAACCTAATATAAATTTTTTAAAAAAAAACTTAGCTTGATTTGGTTGTTATTGTCAAACTAGAGCCACGCTTAAATATTGTTGGAGAAAGTTCGAAATTTCTTCCTTTACGATTCCAAAGACATTTGTATTGTATTGTAGTTCATTTACGTCGCACTAGAGCTGCACAATGGGCTATTGGAGACGGTCTGGGAAACATCCCTGAGGATGATCCGTTCGTTGGTTCGTTGTAGTGGAACTGGGCGTCTGAGGCCTTACGGCCCTTTTGAGGATAATCCGAAGACAAACCATTACAATTTTGATACTCTGCAGAGGGGATGGCACCCCCGACGACGAGAGGGGTAGCCCAACGACCTGCGCGCAAAGTCGAACACTATAGGGTAGAACAGTTTAACGAGGAGTAATACCGCACACTCTCGGCCCCTACGCAGACTGATCGAATTGGTCACTCACCCGCACACTGACTGCAACCAGAGATGCTTGACTTTAGTCATCTGCTGGGAACCGTGTCTTAACGATCAGTCCACTGCGGTATGTTTTACAAAGACACTACCACAATTTCAAGTAAGGGCTAATGAAAGTAATCAGTAGGCATCACCAACACGTGCGCTATCCCGCCGCCTAATCATACGTCGACTTTAAGGGTTCTAAAACTTCCTAAGGGGTCTGGACACTACATTAAAGTGCCCAAACCACTAAGACACGATTGAAGAAAGTGCTTTCCGATCAAAACGCAGTCCTTATCGAACCCAGGCCCAATCCATAGTTGGCGAGGACTACACCGACTGGGTAGTGCGTACAGATTAAGAAATCATTTTTAGACACAGAAGGCAGTGCCGTGTGTATCGTAATTCTATTCAAGAATGTTTACTTCTAAAATGGTGACTAGTGCAAACTAAATCTGTCGGGGTCCCTAAGCCCCCAAAGTTTCTATGACCTCTGGCGGTACTGGATTGGAGATTGATCATGCTCTGTTTCAGGTTAAAATAACGACCTGCGGATGGATGAATGATGTGCGAATGTGTCGTCCTGTAAAACGGGATGTGACGTATGTTTGTTGTCTCCAGATCATCCTCAGGGATGTTTCTCAGACTGTCGAGAATAGCCTATTGTGCAGCTCCAGTGAAATGTAAATAAAAGTACCGTACCATACCACGTTTGCAAACGGAAACTATTGTGTTACACCGCGACTATTCAATTACCACATTCACACTTTTAACAAAGATGGCATTTGCTTTTAAGGCGTATTATTGTTTATTCTAGCTTTTTAGGCTTCCTTGTAAAAACTCGCATTATTTTGTCCATTCAGCTTCCCTTTCTATCACAGCTTTTTTTTCTTCTTTTCTCTCCATCAATCTCTAGGTTCCACTTGTTGTAGGGTACAGTTGTATATCTATAGCATGAAAAACAGTCTTTTTTCTATTCCTCCTGTATATACTGATTGTAAGACATAGTTTCAAGTGTGCCACGGAAGTCAAGCACCTCTGGCGATGGTCTGTGAGTGGTTGGATGACTATTTTGATCAGCCAGCATAAGGATCGAAAGCACGCAGTATTGTTCCTATTTAACAGTAAACTGTTTTACCGTAAAATGCTTGAATTTGATCCTAGGGCAATGGGTTTATAAAGCGAGTGAGCCATCTTCACCTTATAGGATCAGAATCATGATGATATGTCTTCGGATCATTCTCATGAGTGTTTCCCAGACCGTCACCAATAACTGATTGTGAAGCTCTAGCACGGCGCAAATAGTATTACTACTATTACAACATCACCTCCGCAGATGATCAATATTGTGATGGCTGGTTTTCGTGTTCTTTTTAGGGCTGTTAATAGCCTATTGAGAAAATCTAGTGCGTTGTAAGTAAAGTACTACTACTACTACAAATCTAAATGGCGATAGCATGTCTTCTGTTCATCTTCAAGGATTTTCTCCAGATCGTCGCCAATTGTGCAGCTCTAGAATGATGTAAAAAAAGTACGATTGCTGCTGCTACTACAACTAAATTAATATTACTGCTACTCATTTGTAAAGATGTTATTCAGTCACTTCAGTACACCAACCAGCTACTCCTTCTATCACAGTTTTTTGCCTCTCGATCAATCTCAAAGTCTCGCTTGTTTCCCGTCACAGTTAAAAGTGTAAAACAGTCTAGTTTTTCTATGATGCATCTCTGAAGCCTTGTTTTTGACTACAACAAACTGTATTGTTCCTTATAAAGAAATTATTGTGCGTAAAACACTTAAAAATCCTGAAACTCATCAAAGTTTTGGTGTACCAGAGGCGAAGGTCATGCCTTCAGGCCTTGAAGTCAAAGAAAAACATAAATACTTAACAAATATATTGGATAGGAGTGCTTAGGTCAGGGTTTCTTAACCTGTGGTTCATGGACCCTTTAGGGGTCCATGGGTCATATTTTGGGGGTTCACCGATTTCTCTTAATTTTAAAACATTTGGATCAATAATATTTAAACAACGTTGATCTTTTTTTTCTGAACGGTGAAAATACATAAATATTTGAAACTAGGTGATTTGTGAGCGGCAAGCCACCCCGTGATCGAGATACCCCAAATTCCGCGCGGACTGCACACAGCCTTCTAACATCCCTGCCATATTTTTAACATCCTCCACCAACCGGCTTTCAGTTTGCAGCTATAATTCCGTTTGCTACAGTGTATCGTTACGAAGCGGGATTTTCCATACTGGTGACAATAAAAACATAACATCGAAATCGATTGGATGTTGAACATGATATGCGCGTTGCTTTGTCAAAAACTATCCCTCAATTCAATTTATTGATTAAGGAAAAGCAGCAATAACCTTCACATTAAAAATTTTGTATACTAATAAAATAATAAAATTAAATGTTTTTTAATAATTTGTGTTTTTTGCAATTTTTTTTTCATAGGGGTAGGGGGTGCGTGACTTCTTAACAAATCTTAAAAGGGGTCCATTATACGAAAAAGGGTAAGAAGCACTGGCTTAGAAGAACGAAAGCAAAACTTTTTAGCTAACACTCAGCAAACTTGCAGCTAACAACAGGCTTTCTTTATTTTTGAGATTCATTTTTTTACGACCAAAGTTTATAGTAAATCCAAAGCTGTTATCGGCGGCAAGGAAAATCTTATGCGCGATTACTCGTGTTAAAATAATTCTAAAACTAAGTTTGCGACCTAGGTGCATAAATCGATGGATTTATGCCTCATTCATCTTCTATTAAATGTTAGAGATGGGCAGTCCTGTGTGCTCATTGAAAAGTACAGTTTATTGCAAAGTATATGTATGAAGATGAGGTTATATCGACAATTTAATCATAAATCTACTGGGTTATATACTCAAAAAAAAATCTGAAGGCAATGCAGTATACCTTTCAGAAAGAAGGACATAAACATCCAAAGTAATCTTGGAATTAAACCTTGAAGCAACAGTGCGTTAATCAGTTTAGCGGATAAACCATGGGTTATTACATTAATTTTCTCTAACTAAGCTAAAACCAGTAGGAGGAGACGATGAGAACCACAGTTTTGCAGACGATGCGAACCACTAGACATGCCATAACCGGTCACATGACCGTTTCAGAACTTTTGCATCGAAAATGCGCTTATCATCCTATCGTTTTTGCACATTTGACTTCATGATTTTTTCTAACAATTATATACTGTTAATATTCTATTATTATTTTTTTTTGTATTTTGTTTGTTTCGAATAATACTTGTCGTATACCTATTTCTACCACAACTGGTCATTTGACCGGGAGAGCAATTTGTTGTTTTATAAGGTTATCGGAACAGAAATTACGATGTAATACGTGCTCAACGTATTACATTCGATTAGTTGCACATTTCTGCAAAGACTGTTGCGTAGTTAGTTCAATCAGAATAACTGTGATTTCGAATTCCAAGAAAGTACGAGGGTTGCTATTTATATTCCTGGCCTAATAATGAAAACACAAATATGTAGGATCGAAATTGGTTTTATTGTTTTTCAAAATATTCTCCATGATGATCAATACACTTTTGCATGCGTTTGAACAAATTTTCAAAGCACTTTTTCCAGTCCGATTGAGGTAACTCCAAAACATGCGTTTTGAATGCATCAACCGCTTCTTCGGGGGTCGAAAATCGTTGTCTACATAATTTATTTTTGATGTGTGGGAATAAGAAGAAGTCATTGGGCGCCAAATCAGGGCTGTACGGCGAATGACCCATCAGTTCGATCTTTCGCTCCGTCAGAAATGCTTTTGTTCGAGTCGATATGTGAAAGCTCGCATTGTCATGATGAAGAATGATTCGCCTGTTCTTCTGCTTTTTTCGCATTTCTCCGATGACTTCTGGCAAACAAATGATCGTGTACCATTCAGAATTGACCATCCTGCGTTGCTCTAACACCACTGTTGCCACATGACCGTTAATGCCGAAGAAACAGGCAATCATTTGTTTCGATGTGCATCTTCCTCGAACAACTTTTGTTGGGTTTGCCTCGTCTTGGAAGACCCATACAGTTGATTGCTGTTTTGTTTCCGGCTCATATGCATAGATCCATGATTCGTCACCTGTGTAGATGTTATACACAGCTTTTGATGTACCTTGAACGTATTTTTCCAACATTTCCTTGCACCAATCGACACGAGCCTTTTTTTGAGCGTTTATCAGATTATGCGGGATCCAACGCGAACAAATTTTTTTTACGCTCAAATGTTCATGCAATATTTTATTGATGCTAGTCATACTAATGTCCAAAGACGCCTCTATCTCACGGTATGTCACATGACGATCTTGCTTTATCAGTTCACTCACAGCATCGATCTTTTCAGGCACAACAGCAGATTTTGGACGACCAGCACGGGATTCGTCCTGGATCGAACATCGACCACGATTAAATTCGTTATACCAATTTTTTACAGTGCTGTAGGATGGCGCTTTATCGCTGAATAAAGAATTAAGTTCATCGGAGCACTCTTGTCTTGGCAAGCCACGTCGAAAGTTATGAAAAATAATGACATGAAAATGTTCACGATTTAATTCCATTTTTTGAAAGAGAAGAACTTTTCAATTTACTGTCAACAACACAAATGAAGCTATAATGGTAAATCGTCTGCTGAATTTATGTTTAAAAATATCAAACTTTTGATTAAAATCGTCTGCGGTCGCCTAGCAACACTTACTGCTGCCAAGGCCGGAAATATAAATAGCAACCCTCGTACCTAGAATCTTAGATTGGCATTTTTGTGTAAGAAAAAATGATAAAAACTAAATGTTTTGGTAGGTAGCTTACATTTTATTCTGATAGCTTTAAATCATTTCTAACTAACTGTTAGCTTTTACACAGAAAAATGTCGAAACAATCAAGACAGCAGAAGTTCTTTGAAGAAATAATATTAATTATAAGAATAAATATAAGAATTATGATTCTTATAATTATAAGAATAATTATAAGAATAAATATAAGAATTATGATTCTTATAATTATAAGAATAATTATAAGAATTATAGAAATAATCATAATTAGAAGAAATATGATTGTGGACAATGTACAATGGAAACACTCTGTATATGTTCTACAAAACGTGTTAGGCAATGAAATAAAAATTCTTATTCTTCGTGTTTGTAATACATAAAAATTGTCAATATACAATTTTGTTTAATAATAATAAAGTTTTTTTAGTGTATTTCCTTCTTAACATCCATATTTCATGCATTCAATCAAGAAACATGAACTCCGGTCATTTGACCGGCTATTGTAGAAATAGGTATAGATTAAGTGTTGGTACGTTTAGTATTAAGCATAATTCTTGCAGCCCAATACTGTCCCGCAGTGAACTGATCGTTAAGACACGGCTCCCAGCAGATCACCGAAATCAAGCATCACTGGCTGCTGTCAGTGTGCGGGTGGGTGACCACTTGGATCAGTCTGCGTAGGGACCGAGGGTGTGCGGTATTGGTCCTCGTTAAACTGTGCTACCGTGAAGTGCTCGCCTTAGCGTGCAGGTCGTCGGACTACCATCCCCTCTGCAGAGGATCAAAATTGCGATGGCTTGTCTGCGGATCATCCTCGGGGACGTTTTTCAGACCGTCGCCAATAGCCCAATACATATTTCATACTTTGCCTAAAAACGTTAGGCATTATATACAATGCCTAGGCATTATATATGTTACCAGTAAAGTATGAAACGCCGGCATTGTATAGAATACCGAATGTTTTTAGGCAAAGTATGAAATGTCAGAAGTATTACATACTTTCCCCAGGCATTGTATAAAATGCCTAAGCATTCTATAGAATGCCGGATGCTGTTTAGGCAAAGTATGAAATAAACGTCCTGATGAGGTTATTATGTAAATGATGTGCATGAATGACCGAAATCGGTGGTTGGTGACTTTCACCGGTGAATGTTGACAATCACATAGTCACATACTAGGTCTAGTTAAGTGCCACTGCTCGGTATACATTTTCCCGGTATACTCAACACTGATGCTTTTTTTAAGGTTCAGTGCCACTGCCCGGTATACATTTGTCCGGTATACCCTACACTGATGTTTTCTTAAGGTAAAGCGCCATTGCCCGGTATATATTTGCCCGATACTCCAAACTCTGATGTTTCTTCTAATCTATCGTCAGTAAGTATTAGAATATCAAATAAATGTAATCTATCGTCAGTAAGTATTAAAATATCGAATAAATGTAATTATATCCAGTAATAAATGAATATCAAATCGGGTGACGTTTTGAATTCGTTATTTTATAGTGATATTTTGACGAATCGGAAATGTATTTTATACATTTTCTTCTTTGCTGGTTTCTCATTTGACATTCTATAGAATGCCTTGGCAATGTATGAAATATAAATCACTTCATACTTTGCCGGCTAATTTTAGGCATTCTATACAATGCCGGATTTCATACTTTGCCGGTAGCATATATAATGCCGACGTTTCATACTTTGCTGGTAACATACACACTAAGTATAAATACGGTATTCCACTAAAATATTTAATGTATTTTTTGAGGTATATAATATTTATTTGCTTCTACTTGCTCATACTTTTAAGGTTGCTTTAGTCTAGTAGATTAATTTTCATATGCTTAATCCTCATCTCATAATCTCCTTTTGTATAGTCATTATTTAACCTTCTCGGGACGGGTTAGTCATAAATGTATTCGTTCGGAATCGGAATCAGGATGGAAAAAAAAATAAAAAGTGGTTGCTTAAATTTGGGCATGGCTTCTCTATTATAATTTGAGGCTTATTTTTGATTTCACTTTAATTATAACATATTTAACAACTTCAACTAACAACTTCATTATCGTTAAAAAATCTTTTTCAATCAACAGATAGATAGAGCAGGCGCTATTAATTTGAGCTAACAACTTCATTATCGTTAAAAATTCTCAAAATTTTTTTAAAGGGTGTTTGGGGAATCGTGTTTTGAGAATTGTGTTTTGAGAATCTTATATAAAATAATTGGAACACTTAGAAAATGTTAAATGGTTCAAGCATTGTGCAATACCTCAGTATCGAATCCCAGCATGTCCCCTCCAAAGAGATCAGGATTTTCCAATGGGGAATTAAATGGATCATCTACAAAATAATTAAATGCAAAATACGTACAAAGTAAAATTTGATACTTTCAGACAACAACTAAATTATTTTAAATCTCTATTAAAATCTTTCAAGGCAAACTAATTAATAATAGGGAGATTTCGCAAATTTACGTTAGCTTCCGCACGCTCCAGTACGTAAGACTTCAAGTAATTGCGCAGGCAAAAATAATAATAATAATAATATTAGAATATTAACTGTATAGAATTGTTAGAAAAAGTCATAAAGTCAAATGCGCAGAAACGATAAGATTATAAGCGCATTCTCGATGCAAAAGTTCTTAAACGGTCATTTGACTGGCTATGGTATGTTTAGTGTTAAGCTGTATGCTTTTAATCATTTGCAAGAATGATATAAAAACTTAAAGTCAGTTTAAATTGTTATTCGACATAATTAGTCAAAAATATATCAGCATATAATACTTGAATAAATTTTTGCATTTCAAATGTATGTTTCTGACATAACGCTTTGATATTAGTTTCAAAACCACAAATGTCGGGAATTAGGAATAGAAAACTAATTAACCACCATCAGATAAAGAAAACTAAAAAGACTACGATTTTAATTAAGCCCAGTAAATTATAAATTAACTATTGACATTGTAAGTAAAACTTAAAAATATATTACGCATTATTTTGAAAAACTTAAAAGAAAAACGATTGATTTTTCAATAAAAATCATAAATACTCTGACACATATGAATTTTGAGAAGGATAAATACTCAATGTATTTTCCCCATGTTATACAAGTTGTTTTAATTTACAATTATAGGTTGGTATCGTGATATTCTTCAATTTTCCAAAAACAAAACAGTTAGAAGTTGTATATTTTAGTCTGTTATAAACAAAACCTGAATAAACGATCTTCTTTTGAGAAAACGCACCGAGTAAGTAAATAAAATTCGAGAGCAGTTGTAAACATATTAACCAAACTGTTAATCAATATGAAAATATGATAAATTTTATGAATTTTCCATCGCTTTATCAATAACATTGGAGTTTTAAAAATTGAGTCAGACAGTTTAACTCAGAGCTGCTTTTTAAGTAAACATTAACTGAAAATAAGTAAGACTCTTTTTGATCTTCGTCGAATGATTATGGACAATTGCATTTCAAAAATCAATCCCTTACCTACAGGAAAACCGTAAATGCATCCTAAGAACAAAATAAAAATGCCGATAACAATCGAATTTCTACGCCATTTTTAACAACGGAGTGGAACAGAACGAAAAATTTCACTTCTTTTAAATAACACTTATCATGGAAAA
Source organism: Parasteatoda tepidariorum (assembly GCF_982258835.1). NCBI lineage: Eukaryota > Metazoa > Arthropoda > Arachnida > Araneae > Theridiidae > Parasteatoda > Parasteatoda tepidariorum. Next base: position 99,532,174 of record NC_141760.1, read on the forward strand.
CAAGCAGCTACTCCCACAAAACATAAATGGAATGAAATCACGAAAATTCAGATTTATTCATATCTACTATTCTAGGTTCTTATCTCTTCCTTTTAGTGAAGCTTATCTGCTTTACTACTGTACCAGTACCATTTTGCATTTTAAGTTATATTCAGGTAAAGGACCCTTGAAAACGCACGATAAATATCGTCCCCCCATGAATAAAACCCACCGCCGTGAAAGAGGAGAAAATCTTACAACAGTATAGTTTGTCAATGGAAATAAATCCCCTCGCCACGATGTCTAAGGCCGCTATGGAAACAAGAAATAGCGCATTTCAAAGAGAGGATTCCTTTTTTTACCACCCGAGTCAAAACCTGCCTTTAATATTGACGCTCGTAACCATAGTCACCGCCACTGCTCTAGACGAACGGCGAGGAAAGTTTCTTACATAGACAGACTACATTTATCAGGCGTTGCCGACTGAGCTATTTCATTCATTGAGGGTGGCAATATAATAAATGTATTGCCGCGAGTCGTGGAGGCTCAGGGGATAGAGCGTTCCCCTTCCAATTAGATGAACCGGATTCGAATCCCAGTGATGGCTGGTCGTTACGAATTTCGTGCATGGCACACACCGACCACAGTGCTTACATAAAATATCCTCAGTGGTAGATGGATCACGGGTTAGAGTCCTCTTCCTGGCAGGCTAATCGTTTGAGGTTTTCATTGTTTTCCTCTTCATGTAACGCAAATGCGGGTTAGTTTCATGAAAAAGTCTTCCACCAAAACGAATTTTTCCGAATACCGTATGAAGGAGCTCCCTTGTCTTCTGGATTGGGTTCAAAATTACAAGGCTACGAAGTTGTACATTAATAGTCTTGAACCCAAAATTGGGTCAACTGTTCAATGAAGGTCATAAAGTAAAATAAAATGTATTGGTGGGAGCCGCTGTGGCTCAGAGGATAGAGCATTCAACTTCTAATGAGATGTACTGGGTTTGAATCTCGCAATGCCTGGTTGATTCGTATTCTGCAGCCGGCCCGCACTGACCACAGTGCTGACGTGAAATATCCTCAGTGGTAGACGGATCCTGGGTTAGAGTCCCCTTGTCGTCAGGCTAACTGTGGGAGATTTTTGTGTTTTTCCTCTCTATGCAGTGCAAATGTGGACTAGATCCATCAAAATATCCTCCTCGAAGGGACATTTTTCCTAAAAGTTAATCCAGGAGTTCCCTTGTCATCTGGATTGGGTTCAAAATTACAAGGATACGAAGTTGAACATTGGTAGTGGTAGACTGAAAATTCGGTCGGCTGTTCAATGACGGGTATAAAATGTATTGGTCTTTGTTCCAAAACAAAGAATTTGTTGTTGATTTTTCAAATGAGGGGAAATATATCGATATATCGATGTTAAAATCTTATATCGCGATATTAAAAATTCTTTATTACCCCGCACTAGTTATTAAGAGTCACATGACGGCGGGAGAATCTGGGTGTCTTAAGATGGTTATTCTATCAAAAAATGCAACAATAGTTTTTTATTTTTAATTTTAAATGCTTATTTAACCAATCAATTTTTACGAAAAATATAGTTCATTTCTTTTGTCTCATAAATATTACTATTATGGTTATCGGTTTTGTACAATTTGTTTCTTTTCAGCTAATTATTTATTATCCTCTTTTTGCATTTCTTTGAACTTGACTAGGGTAAGCTAACCAGTGAAGGAACACTTAAGCTTCGCTTGCATTTTGAAAAATCATATTAATTTCAAAATTCATAATTTTAGTTAAATGACAGTGTCAACATAATCGTTACTAATTGAAAATTATGTAAAAAAATTGTAGAGAACTTGCATAATATTGTTTTAAAGTTTTGGACGTTCAAATAAAAAGTAGTAAGAAGACCAAGTGAAGGAACAGCTCTTACCAGTGAATGAACACCCAGTGAAGGAACACTTAATTTTGGTTACGTTTTAATGCTCTTTATGAATTTATAAGCCATACAAATATTTAAAAACAATCCTATTCTTGAAATTATAACATATAAATACTTGGAAAATGTTTACTTTTTTTTGTAATCATGAATTGAAAATTAAAGTGTCTACATATTAACACATACTGTTCATTCACTGGGAAATCTATGCCCAGTAAAGGAACATGCCTGTTCCCTTACTGGTTAGAAGTTGCTTATCGCATTTTTAACATACTTTTGATGCGGAACATCTCTAAAGGTACAAGAAAATTAAAGTTCATATTTCATTTTCATAAACTTAGAAAAAGGAACACTTGTTCCCTCACAGGTTTTTCATCGTTTGGTGATCCAGTGAATAAACACCCCCTTATCACAGTACTTTATTATGCTATGATGCTTAAAAAAAATAAAACGTAACTTCAATAACTATATTTTGAATTCTCTTTTCCACAGTGAGAAAAATAAAACTATTACATGCAATTAATTCCACTTCATATAAATACAAACACTCACCTTATAATTTTTTCAAAGAAACAAGATGTTGCAGTGTTAATAACAAACTCAAAAAATTTTCTAGAGAAGTCTATTTGACCAGGTAATCCAAAACATTGCTAAATGACTTCCTATTGTTTGGCAGTAAGCTATTGTTACCTATAAATCTAAAGAAAAACTTTCAAATTCTTATTTTTAATCAATATATATGAAATGTTCCTTCACTGGATAGTGTTCCTTCACTGGTTGGTTTACCTTACTATTTTCTTTTTAGTAAAAAGATTACACAATTGTCAATAATATCTATCATAATATATTCAGAGTTTACATAGAATATCCAAAAAATTTTTGAAATCTTCCTAACATTTCCCTACCTTTTCAGATTAATTTTGTTCTTCTTTTAACTTAAATTTTAGACATTAATTCCCTTGAATTGTGTAGCATTATGCGGATAACTTTTTCTTCAAGTTTAATTGCGGGTAACTTTTTCTTCAAGTTTAATTGCGGGTAACTTTTTCTTTTTGTCCTGTGAGATTGTCAATATTTTTTTCTTTCAATCATTTAATTCTTTTTTGTACTGAGTTTTAAATAATTTAATCCCACTGGTTCTGTTTTTTCTTACTTCGCAGTGGGTTGATCGCAAAGACACAGTTCCCAGTAAAACACCAAAGTCAAGCGTCACTGTCTGCTGTCAGTAAACGGGAGGGTGACCACTTTGATCAGCCTGCTTAGGTACTGAGGGGGCGAGGTATCGGTCTTCGTTAAACAGTTCTAAATTCATTTTTATTCTATAACCGTCGTTGAACAGCCGACCCGATTTTGGGTTTACGACTACTAATGTTCAACTCCGTAGCTTTGAAATTTTAAACCATAGCTTGCACCACCAAAGGTATAATTTGTTATGGGAACCTAAAGGACATTGAGATTCGGCAGATTTAATGCGCATCAGTTACCATTTAATACGTGGGGAGTCTTCGGCTAGCGAGGATCGAACCTACGACCTCTTGAATACAGGTCCGATCTCCTACAACTTCACGCACAGGGGGGGGGGGGGTGCATGCCTCCAGAGACATATTTTGTCTGTTTTTCGGCCATCATTCGCGATTTAAGACAGAGATATACTTATTTTTATATAAAAAACACTTTATTTTCGGAAAAATATAGAAAGAGTTGCTGTTAAAATAATATTAAAAAATAAATAAATAAATGAATAAATTATCCGTAATTTATCCGCTTTTATGCTATTATTTGCTGTTTTTCAAAAGAAAAAAAATAATTTTTAAAATAAGAAAACGTTATTCACGCTAAAACACATTAAAAAAGTAATATGAAATAAAATAAACAGTGAAAAAAATTAAAAATCTCAAATCACGGCTGGGTTTCGAACCCAGGTTATCCAGAACTAACTAGTCCGCAGCACTCTACCAACCACGCCATGCTTCACACGGAGCTCTTGCGAATATTTAGCTTTAAGCACCCTTTTCCAGTAAGTAAACAAAACGTATTTTGGACCTTTGTTGGTCCCCTAATAATCCTATAAAAATTTCCTTTGGTACGATTCTTTGGTATATTGAACCTTAGTTTCAGACCGAGTTTGAAAATTATAGGTTAATATTAAAGAGAGTTAAAGAGGGAAAAGCTTGCACGCCTCCAGAGGCCATATTTCTCTGATTTTCTGCCATTATTCGCGCTTTAAAACCGAGATATACTTCTTTTTGTCTAAAAAACACTTTTATTTTCGGTAAAATATGGAAAGACTTGTTGATAAAATATTAATAAAAAATAAATAAATAAATAAAAGAAATATCCGTAACTTATCCTCTTTTTTGCTATTATTTGCTGTTTTTCGAAAGAAAAATAGTAATTTTTATAATAAAAAAACGTTATTCACGCTAAAACACATTGAAAAAAATAATATGAAATAAAATAAACAATGAAAAAAATTAAAAATCTCAAATTGACGCAGGGTTTCGAACCCAGGTTCTCAAGGACTAAGTTGTCCGCAGCACTCTTCCAACCGCGCCACGCTTCACACGAAGCTATCGCATACATTTAGCTTTAAGTTCCCTTTACCGATAAGTAAAACAAACGTATTTTGGTCCTCTGATGGTCCCCTAATAAGCCTATAAAAATTTCCTTTGGTACGATTCTTTGGTATATTGAACCTTAGTTTCAGACCGAGTTTGAAAATTATAGGTTAATATTAAAGAGAGTTAAAGAGGGTGAAGCGTACATGCCTCCAGAGACCATATTTTTCTGTTTTTCTGCCAATATTCGCACTTTAAAATCGAGATATACTTAATATTGTATAAAAAACACTTTTATTTTCGATAAAATATGGAAAGACTTGTTGATAAAATAATAATGAAAATAAATATATAAATAAAAGAATTATCCGAAACTTATCTGGTTTTATGCTATTATTTGCTGTTTTTCAATAGCAAAATAATAATTTTTATAATCAGAAAACGTTATTCACGCTAAAACACATTGAAAAAAATAATATGAAATAAAAAATGAAAAATATTTGAAGTCTCAAATTGCCGCAGGGTTTCGATCCCAGGATCTCCAGGGCTAACTAGTCAGCAGCACTCTACCAACCACGCCATGCTTCACACGGAGCTCTCGCTAATATATAGCTTTAAGTACCCTTTTCCGGTAAGTAATTAAAACGTATTTTGGTCCTTTGTAGGTCCCCTAATAAGCCTATAAATATTTCCTGTGGTACGATTCTTTGGTACATTGAACCTTAATTTCTGACCGAGTTTGAAAATTATAGGTTAATATTAAAGTGAGTTAAAGAGGGTGAAGCGTGCATGCCTCCAAAGACCATATTTGTCTGTTTTTCTGCCATTATTCGCGCATTAAAACCGAGATATACTTAATATTGTATAAAAAACACTTTTATTTTCGATAAAATATGGAAAGACTTGTTGATAAAATAATAATGAAAATATATATATAAATAAAAGAATTATCCGACACTTATCTGGTTTTATGCTATTATTTGCTGTTTTTCAATAGCAAAATAATAATTTTTATAATAAAACGTTATTCGCGGTAAAACACATTAAAAAATTAATATGAAATAAAAAAATGAAAAAAATTTGAAGTCTCAAATAGCCGCAGGGTTTCGAACCCAGGTTCTCCAGGGCTAACTAGTCCGCAGCACTCTATCAACCACGCCATGCTTTACTCGGAGCTTTCGCAAATATTTAGCTTTAAGCACCCTTTTCCGGTAAGTAAACAAAACGTATTGTGGTCCTTTGTTGGTCCCCTAATAAGCCTATACATATTTCCTTTATTACGTTTCTTTGGTACATTGAACCTTAATTTCTGACCGAGTTTGAAAATTATAGGTTAATATTAAAGGGAGTTAAAGCGGGTGAAGCGTGCATGCCTCCAGAGACCATATTTGTCTATTTTTCTGCCATTATTCGCGCTTTAAAACCGAGATATACTTATTTTCGTATAAAAAACACCTTTATTTTCGGTAAAATATGGAAAGACTTGTTGATAAAATAATAATAAAAAATAAATAAATAAATAAAAGAATTATCCGTAACTTATCCGCTTTTATGCTGTTATTTGCCGTTTTTCAAAAGAAAAATAATAATTTTTAAAATAAGAAAACGTTATTCGTGTTAAAACACATTAAAAAAATAATATGGAATAAAAAATAAAAAAAATTAAAAATTTCAAATTGCCGCAGGGTTTCGAACCCTGGTTCTCTAGAGCTAACTAGTCCGCAGCACTCTACCAACCACGCCATGCTTCACACGGAGCTCTAGCGAATATTTAGCTTTAAGCACCCTTTTCCAGTAAGTAAACAAAACGTATTTTGGTCCTTTGTTGGTCCCCTAATAAGCCTATAAAAATTTCCTTTGGTACGATTCTTTGGTATATTGAACCTTAGTTTCAGACCGAGTTTGAAAATTATAGGTTAATATTAAAGAGAGTTAAAGAGGGAAAAGCTTGCACGCCTCCAGAGGCCATATTTTTCTGATTTTCTGCCATTATTCGCGCTTTAAAACCGAGATATACTTCTTTTTGTCTAAAAAACACTTTTATTTTCGGTAAAATATGGAAAGACTTGTTGATAAAATATTAATAAAAAATAAATAAATAAATAAAAGAAATATCCGTAACTTATCCTCTTTTTTGCTATTATTTGCTGTTTTTCGAAAGAAAAATAGTAATTTTTATAATAAAAAAACGTTATTCACGCTAAAACACATTGAAAAAAATAATATGAAATAAAATAAACAATGAAAAAAATTAAAAATCTCAAATTGACGCAGGGTTTCGAACCCAGGTTCTCAAGGACTAAGTTGTGCGCAGCACTCTTCCAACCGCGCCACGCTTCAAACGAAGCTATCGCATACATTTAGCTTTAAGTTCCCTTTACCGATAAGTAAAACAAACGTATTTTGGTCCTCTGATGGTCCCCTAATAAGCCTATAAAAATTTCCTTTGGTACGATTCTTTGGTATATTGAACCTTAGTTTCAGACCGAGTTTGAAAATTATAGGTTAATATTAAAGAGAGTTAAAGAGGGTGAAGCGTACATGCCTCCAGAGACCATATTTGTCTGTTTTTCTGCCAATATTCGCACTTTAAAACCGAGATATACTTCTTTTTGTCTAAAACACACTTTTATTTTCGGTAAAATATGAAAAGACTTGTTGTTGAAATAATAATAAAAAATAAATAGATAAATAAAAGAATTATCCATAACTTATCCGCTTTTATACTATTATTTGCTGTTTTTCAAAAGAAAAATAATAATTTTTATAATCAGAAAACGTTATTCACGCTAAAACACATTAAAAAAATAATATGAAACAAAAAATTAAAAAAATTTGTAGTCCCAAAATGCCGCAGTGTTTTGAACCCAGGTTCTCCAGGGCTAACTAGTCCGCAGCACTCTACCAACCACGCCATGCTTCACACGGAGCTCTCACGAATATTTAGCTTTAAGTACCCTTTTCCGGTAAGTAAACAAAACGTATTTTGGTCTTTTGTTGGTCTCCTAATAAGCCTATAAAAATTTCCTTTAGTACGATTCTTCGGTACATTGAACCTTAATTTCTGTCTGAGTTTGAAAATTATAGGTTAATATTAAAGGGAGTTAAAGAGGCTGAAGCGTGCATGCCTCCAGAGACCATATTTGTCTGTTTTTCTGCCATTATTCGCACTTTAAAACCGAGATATACTTCTTTTTGTCTAAAACACACTTTTATTTTCGGTAAAATATGAAAAGACTTGTTGTTGAAATAATAATAAAAAATAATTAAATAAATAAAAGAATTATCCGTAACTTATCCGCCTTTATGCTATTATTTGCTGTTTTTTAAAAGAAAAATTATAATTTTTATAATAAGAAAACGTTATTCGCACTAAAAATAATTAAAAAAATAATATGAAATAAAAAATTAAAAAAATTTGTAGTCCCAAATTGCCGCAGGGTTTCGAACCCAGGTTCTCCAGGGCTAACTAGTCCGCAGCACTCTACCAACCACGCCATGCTTCACACGGAGCTCTCACGAATATTTAGCTTTAAGTACCCTTTTCCGGTAAGTAAACAAAACGTATTTTGGTCCTTTGATGGTCCCTTAATAAGCCTATAAATATTTCCTTTATTACGATTCTTTCGTACATTGAACCTTAATTTCTGACCGAGTTTGAAAATTATAGGTTAATATTAAAGGGAGTTAAAGAGGGTGAAGCGTGCATGCCTCCAGAGACCATATTTGTCTGTTTTTCTGCCATTATTCGCGCTTTAAAACCGAGATATACTTATTTTCGTATGAAAAACACCTTTATTTTCGGTAAAATATGAAAAGACTGGTTGATAAAATAATAATAAAAAATAAATAAATAAATAAAAGAATTATCCGTAACTTATCCGCTTTTATGCTATTATTTGCTGTTTTTCAAAAGAAAAATAATAATTTTTATGATAAGAAAACGTTATTCGTGTTAAAACACATTAAAAAAATAATATGAAATAAAAAATTAAAAAAATTGAAAGTCTCACATTGCCGCAAGGTTTCGAACCCAGGTCCTCCAGGGCTAACTAGTCCGCAGCACTCTACCAACCACGCCATGCTTCACACGGAGCTCTCACGAATATTTAGCTTTAAGTACCCTTTTCCGGTAAGTAAACAAAACGTATTTTGGTCCTTTGTTGGTCTCCTAATAAGCCTATAAAAATTTCCTTTAGTACGATTCTTCGGTACATTGAACCTTAATTTCTGTCTGAGTTTGAAAATTATAGGTTAATATTAAAGGGAGTTAAAGAGGCTGAAGCGTGCATGCCTCCAGAGACCATATTTGTCTGTTTTTCTGCCATAATTCGCGCTTTAAAACCGAGATATACTTATTTTCGTATGAAAAACACATTTATTTTCGGTAAAATATGAAAAGACTTGTTGATAAAATAATAATAAAAAATAAATAAATAAATAAAAGAATTATCCGTAACTTATCCGCTTTTATGCTATTATTTGCTGTTTTTCAAAAGAAAAATTATAATTTTTATAATAAGAAAACGTTTTTCGCGCTAAAACACATTAAAAAAATAATATGAAACAAAAAATTAAAAAAATTTGTAGTCCCAAAATGCCGCAGGGTTTTGAACCCAGGTTCTCCAGGGCTAACTAGTCCGCAGCACTCTACCAACCACGCCATGCTTCACACGGAGCTCTCACGAATATTTAGCTTTAAGTACCCTTTTCCGGTAAGTAAACAAAACGTATTTTGGTCTTTTGTTGGTCTCCTAATAAGCCTATAAAAATTTCCTTTAGTACGATTCTTCGGTACATTGAACCTTAATTTCTGTCTGAGTTTGAAAATTATAGGTTAATATTAAAGGGAGTTAAAGAGGCTGAAGCATGCATGCCTCCAGAGACCATATTTGTCTGTTTTTCTGCCTTTATTCGCGCTTTAAAACCGAAATATACTTATTTTCGTATAAAAAACACCGTTATTTTCGGTAAAATATGGAAAGACTTGTTGATAAATAATAATAAAAAATAATTAAATAAATAAAAGAATTATCCGTAACTTATCCGCTTTTATGCTATTATTTGCTGTTTCTCAAAAGAAAAATTATAATTTTGTTAATAAGAAAACGTTATTCGCGCTAAAACACATTAAAAAAATAATATGAAATAAAAAATTTAAAAAAATTTGAAGTCCCAAATTGCCGCAGGGTTTCGAACCCAGGTCCTCCAGGGCTAACTAGTCAGCAGCACTCTACCAACCACGCTCTGCTTCACACGGAGCTCTCACGAATATTTAGCTTTAAGTACCCTTTTCCGGTAAGTAAACAAAACGTATTTTGGCCCTTTGTTGGTCCCCTAATAAGCCTATAAATATTTTCTTTATTTCGATTCTTTGGTACATTGAACCTTAATTTCTGACCGAGTTTGAAAATTATAGGTTAATATTAAAGGGAGTTAAAGAGGCTGAAGCGTGCATGCCTCCAGAGACCATATTTGTCTGTTTTTCTGCCAATTATTCGCGCTTTAAAACCGAGATATACTTATTTTCGTATAAAAAACACCGTTGTTTTCGGTAAAATATGGAAAGACATGTTGATAAAATAATAATAAAAAATAATTAAATAAATAAAAGAATTATCAGTAACTTATCCGCTTTTATGCTATTATTTGCTGTTTTTCAAAAGAAAAATTATAATTTTTATAATAAGAAAACGTTATTCGCGCTAAAACACATTAAAAAAATAATATGAAATAAAAAATTAAAAAAAAGTGAAGTCCCAAATTGCCGCAGGGCTTCGAACCCAGGTTCTCCAGGGCTAACTAGTCAGCAGCACTCTACCAACCACGCCATGCTTCACACGGAGCTATCACGAATATTTAGCTTTAAGTACTCTTTTCCGGAAAGTAAACAAAACGTATTTTGGTCCTTTGTTGGTCCCCTAATAAGCCTATAAATATTTCCTTTATTACGATTCTTTCGTACATTGAACCTTAATTTCTGACCGCGTTTGAAAATTATAGGTTAATATTAAAGGGAGTTAAAGAGGGGGATGCGTGCATGCCTCCAGAGACCATATTTGTCTGTTTTTCTGCCTTTATTCGAAATTTAAAACAGAGATATACTTATTTTCGCATAAAAAACACCGTTATTTTCGGTAAAATATGGAAAGACTTGTTGATAAAATAATTATTAAAAATAATTAAATAAATAAAAGAATTATCAGTAACTTATCCGCTTTTATGCTATTATTTGCTGTTTTTCAAAAGAAAAATTATAATTTTTATAATAAGAAAACGTTATTCGCGCTAAAACACATTAAAAAAATAATATGAAATAAAAAATTAAAAAAATGTGAAGTCCCAAATTGCCGCAGGGTTTCGAACCCAGGTTCTCCAGGGCTAACTAGTCAGCAGCACTCTACCAACCACGCCATGCTTCACATGGAGCTCTCACGAATATTTAGCTTTAAGTACCCTTTTCCGGTAAGTAAACAAAAAGTATTTTGGTCCTTTGTTGGTCTCCTAATAAGCCTATAAAAATTTTCTTTAGTACGATTCTTCGGTACATTGAACCTTAATTTCTGTCTGAGTTGGAAAATTATAGGTTAATATTAAAGGGAGTTAAAGAGGCTGAAGCGCGCATGCCTCCAGAGACCATATTTGTCTGTTTTTCTGCCATTATTCGCTCTTTAAAACCGAGATATACTTATTTTTGTATGAAAAACACCTTTATTTTCGGTAAAATATGAAAAGACTTCTTGATAAAATAATAATAAAAAATGAATAAATAAATAAAAGAATTCCGTATCTTATCGGGTTTTATGCTATTATTTGCAATTTTTCAAAAGAAAAATTATAATTTTTATAATAAAAAAACGTTATTCGCGCTAAAACACATTAAAAAAATAATATGAAATAAAAAATTTAAAAAAAGTTGAAGTCTCAAATTGACGCAGGATTTCGAACCCAGCTTCTCCATGGCTAACTAGTCCGCAGCACTCTTCCAACCACGCCATGCTTTACACGGAGCTCTCGCGAATATTTAGCTTTAAGTACCCTTTTCCGTTAAGTAAACAAAACGTTTTTTGGTCCTTTGTTGGTCCCCTAATAAGACTATAAATATTTTCTTTATTTCGATTCTTTGGTACATTGAACCTTAATTTCTGACCGAGTTTGAAAATTATAGGTTAATATTAAAGGGAGTTAAAGATGGTGAAGCGTGCATGCCTCCAGAGACCATATTTGTCTGTTTTTCTGCCATTATTCGCGCTTTAAAACCGAGATATACTTATTTTCGTATGAAAAACACCGTTATTTTCGGTAAAATATGAAAAGACTGGTTGATAAAATAATAATAAGAAATAAATAAATAAATAAAAGAATTATCCGTAACTTATCCGCTTTTATGCTATTATTTGCTGTTTTTCAAAAGAAAAATAATAATTTTTATAATAAGAAAACGTTATTCGCGCTAAAACACATTAAAAAAATAATATAAAATAAAAAAAATTAAAAATCTCAAATTGCCGCAAGGTTTCGAACCCAGGTTCTCCAGGGCTAAGTAGTCAGCAGCACTCTACCAACCACGCCATGCTTCACACGGAGCTCTCACGAATATTTAGCTTTAAGTACCCTTTTCCGGTAAGTAAACAAAACGTATTTTGGTCCTTTGTTGGTCCCCAAATAAGACAATAAATATTTTCTTTATTACGATTCTTTGGTACATTGAGCCTTAATTTCTGACCGAGTTTGAAAATTATAGGTTAATATTAAAGGGAGTTAAAAAGGGTGAAGCGTGCATGCCTCCAGAGACCAATTTTGTCTGTTTTTCTGCCTTTATTCGTGCTTTAAAACCGAGATATACTTATTTTCGTATAAAAAACACCGTTATTTTCGGTAAAATATGGAAAGACTTGTTGATAAAATAATAATAAAAAATAATTAAATAAATAAAAGAATTATCCGTAACTTATCCGCTTTTATGCTATTATTTGCTGCTTTTCAAAAGAAAAATTATAATTTTTATAATAAGAAAACGTTATTCGCGCTAAAACACATTAAAAAAATAATATGAAATAAAAAATTTAAAAAATTTGAAGTCCCAAATTGCCGCAGGGTTTCGAACCCAGGTTCTCCAGGGCTAACTAGTCCGCAGCACTCTACCAACCACGCCATGCTTCACACGGAGCTCTCATGAATATTTAGCTTTAAGTACCCTTTTCCGGTATGTAAACAAAACGTATTTTGGTCCTTTGTTGGTCTCCTAATAAGCCTATAAAAATTTCCTTTAGTACGATTCTTCGGTACATTTAACCTTAATTTCTGTCTGAGTTTGAAAATTATAGGTTAATATTAAAGGGAGTTAAAGAGGGTGAAGCGTGCACGCCTCCAAAGACCATATTTGTCTGTTTTTCTGCCTTTATTCGCGCTTTAAAACCGAGATATACTTATTTTCGTATAAAAAACACTGTTATTTTCGGTAAAATATGGAAGGACTTGTTGATAAAATAATAATAAAAAATAATTAAATAAATAAAAGAATTATCCGTAACTTATCCGCTTTTATTCTATTATTTGCTGTTTTTCAAAAGAAAAATTATAATTTTTATAATAAGAAAACGTTATTCGCGCTAAAACACATTAAAAAAATAATATGAAATAAAAAATTAAAAAAATGAGAAGTCCCAAATTGCCGCAGGGTTTCGATCCCAGGTTCTCCAGAGCTAACTAGTCCGCAGCACTCTTCCAACCACGCCATGCTTCACATGGAGCTCTCACGAATATTTAGCTTTAAGTACTCTTTTCCGGTAAGTAAACAAAACGTATTTTGGTCCTTTGTTGGTCCCCTAATAAGCCTATAAATATTTTCTTTAGTACGATTCTTCGGTACATTGAACCTTAATTTCTGTCTGAGTTTGAAAATTATAGGTTAATATTAAAGGGAGTTAAAGAGCCTGAAGCGTGCATGCCTCCAGAGACCATATTTGTCTGTTTTTCTGCCATTATTCGCGCTTTAAAACCGAGATATACTTATTTTCGTATGAAAAACACCTTTATTTTCGGTAAAATATGAAAAGACTTGTTGATAAAATAATAATAAAAAATAATTAAATAAATAAAAGAATTATCCGTAACTTATCCGCTTTTATGCTATTATTTGCTGTTTTTCAATAGAAAAATTATAATTTTTATAATAAGAAAACGTTATTCGCGCTAAAACACATTAAAAAAATAATATGAAATAAAAAATTTAAAAAAAATTGAAGTCCCAAATTGCCGCAGGGTTTCGAACTTACGCTCTCCAGGGCTAACTAGTCAGCAGCACTCTACCAACCACGCCATGCTTCACACGGAGCTCTCGCGAATATTTAGCTTTAAGTACCCTTTTCCGGTAAGTAAACAAAAAGTATTTTGGTCCTTTGTTGGTCTCCTAATAAGCCTATAAAAATTTTCTTTAGTACGATTCTTCGGTACATTGAACCTTAATTTCTGTCTGAGTTGGAAAATTATAGGTTAATATTAAAGGGAGTTAAAGAGGCTGAAGCGTGCATGCCTCCAGAGACCATATTTGTCTGTTTTTCTGCCATTATTCGCTCTTTAAAACCGAGATATACTTATTTTGGCATGAAAAACACCTTTACTTTCGGTAAAATATGAAAAGACTTGTTGATAAAATAATAATAAAAATTAAATAAATAAATAAAAGAATTTTCCGTAACTTATCCGCTTTTATGCTATTATTTGCAATTTTTCAAAAGAAAAATTATAATTTTTATAATAAAAAAACGTTATTCGCGCTAAAAGACATTAAAAAAATAATATGAAATAAAAAATTTAAAAAAAGGTGAAGTCTCAAATTGCCGCAGGATTTCGAACCCAGGTTCTCCAGAGCTAACTAGTCCGCAGCACTCTACCAACCACGCCATGCTTTACACGGAGCTCGTGCGAATATTTAGCTTTAAGTACCCTTTTCCGGTAAGTAAACAAAACGTATTTTGGTCCTTTGTTGGTCCCCTAATAAGCCTAAAAATATTTTCTTTATTACGATTCTTTCGTACATTGAACCTTAATTTCTGACCGAGTTTGAAAATTATAGGTTAATATTAAAGGGAGTTAAAGAGGGTGAAGCGTGCATGCCTCCAGAGACCATATTTGTCTGTTTTTCTGCCATTATACGCGCTTTAAAACCGAGTTATACTTATTTTCGTATGAAAAACACCTTTATTTTCGGTAAAATATGAAAAGACTGGTTGATAAAATAATAATAAAAAATAAATAAATAAATAAAAGAATTATCCGTAACTTATCCGCTTTTATGCTATTATTTGCTGTTTTTCAAAAGAAAAATAATAATTTTTATAATAAGAAAACGTTATTCGCGCTAAAACACATTAAAAAAATAATATAAAATAAAAAAAATTAAAAATCTCAAATTGCCGCAAGGTTTCGAACCCAGGTTCTCCAGGGCTAAGTAGTCAGCAGCACTCTACCAACCACGCCATGCTTCACACGGAGCTCTCACGAATATTTAGCTTTAAGTACCCTTTTCCGGTAAGTAAACAAAACGTATTTTGGTCCTTTGTTGGTCCCTTAATAAGCCTAAAAATATTTTCTTTATTACGATTCTTTCGTACATTGAACCTTAATTTCTGACCGAGTTTGAAAATTATAGGTTAATATTAAAGGGAGTTAAAGAGGGTGAAGCGTGCATGCCTCCAGAGACCATATTTGTCAGTTTTTCTGCCATTATTCGCGCTTTAAAACCGAGATATACTTATTTTCGTATGAAAAACACCTTTATTTTCGGTAAAATATGAAAAGACTGGTTGATAAAATAATAATAAAAAATAAATAAATAAATAAAAGAATTATCCGTAACTTATCCGCTTTTATGCTATTATTTGCAATTTTTCAAAAGAAAAATTATAATTTTTATAATAAAAAAACGTTATTCGACCTAAAACACATTAAAAAAATAATATGAAATAAAAAATTTAAAAAAAGTTGAAGTCTCAATTTGCCGCAGGGTTTCGAACCCAGGTTCTCCATGGCTAACTAGTCCGCAGCACTCTTCCAACCACGCCATGCTTCACACGGAGTTCTCGCGAATATTTAGCTTTAAGTACCCTTTTCCGGTAAGTAAACAAAACGTATTTTGGTCCTTTGTTGGTCCCCTAATAAGCCTATAAATTTTTCCTTTACTACGATTCTTTGGTACATTGAACCTTAATTTCTGACCGAGTTTGAAAATTATAGGTTAATATTAAAGGGAGTTAAAGAGCCTGAAGCGTGCATGCCTCCAGAGACCATATTTGTCTGTTTTTCCGCCATTATTCGCGCTTTAAAACCGAGATATACTTATTTTCGTATGAAAAACACCTTTATTTTCGGTAAAATATGAAAAGACTTGTTGATAAAATAATAATAAAAAATAATTAAATAAATAAAAGAATTATCCGTAACTTATCCGCTTTTATGCTATTATTTGCTGTTTTTCAATAGAAAAATTATAATTTTTATAATAAGAAAACGTTATTCGCGCTAAAACACATTAAAAAAATAATATGAAATAAAAAATTTAAAAAAATTTGAAGTCCCAAATTGCCGCAGGGTTTCGAACTTACGCTCTCCAGGGCTAACTAGTCAGCAGCACTCTACCAACCACGCCATGCTTCACACGGAGCTCTCGCGAATATTTAGCTTTAAGTACCCTTTTCCGGTAAGTAAACAAAAAGTATTTTGGTCCTTTGTTGGTCTCCTAATAAGCCTATAAAAATTTTCTTTAGTACGATTCTTCGGTACATTGAACCTTAATTTCTGTCTGAGTTGGAAAATTATAGGTTAATATTAAAGGGAGTTAAAGAGGCTGAAGCGTGCATGCCTCCAGAGACCATATTTGTCTGTTTTTCTGCCATTATTCGCTCTTTAAAACCGAGATATACTTATTTTGGCATGAAAAACACCTTTACTTTCGGTAAAATATGAAAAGACTTGTTGATAAAATAATAATAAAAATTAAATAAATAAATAAAAGAATTTTCCGTAACTTATCCGCTTTTATGCTATTATTTGCAATTTTTCAAAAGAAAAATTATAATTTTTATAATAAAAAAACGTTATTCGCGCTAAAAGACATTAAAAAAATAATATGAAATAAAAAATTTAAAAAAAGGTGAAGTCTCAAATTGCCGCAGGATTTCGAACCCAGGTTCTCCATGGCTAACTAGTCCGCAGCACTCTTCCAACCACGCCATGCTTTACACGGAGCTCGTGCGAATATTTAGCTTTAAGTACCCTTTTCCGGTATGTAAACAAAACGTATTTTGGTCCTTTGTTGGTCCCCTAATAAGCCTAAAAATATTTTCTTTATTACGATTCTTTCGTACATTGAACCTTAATTTCTGACCGAGTTTGAAAATTATAGGTTAATATTAAAGGGAGTTAAAGAGGGTGAAGCGTGCATGCCTCCAGAGACCATATTTGTCTGTTTTTCTGCCATTATACGCGCTTTAAAACCGAGTTATACTTATTTTCGTATGAAAAACACCTTTATTTTCGGTAAAATATGAAAAGACTGGTTGATAAAATAATAATAAAAAATAAATAAATAAATAAAAGAATTATCCGTAACTTATCCGCTTTTATGCTATTATTTGCTGTTTTTCAAGAGAAAAATAATAATTTTTATAATAAGAAAACGTTATTCGCGCTAAAACACATTAAAAAAATAATATGAAATAAAAAATAAAGAAAATTAAAAATCTCAAATTGCCGCAAGGTTTCGAACCCAGGTTCTCCTGGGCTAACTAGTCCGCAGCACTCTTCCTACCACGCCATGCTTCACATGGAGCTCTCGCGAATATTTAGCTTTAAGTACCCTTTTCCGGTAAGTAAACAAAACGTATTTTGGTCCTTTCTTGGTCCCCTAATAAGCCTAAAAATATTTTCTTTATTACGATTCTTTCGTACATTGAACCTTAATTTCTGACCGAGTTTGAAAATTATAGGTTAATATTAAAGGGAGTTAAAGAGGGTGAAGCGTGCATGCCTCCAGAGACCATATTTGTCTGTTTTTCTGCCATTATTCGCGCTTTAAAACCGAGATATACTTATTTTCGTATGAAAAACACCTTTATTTTCGGTAAAATATGAAAAGACTGGTTGATAAAATAATAATAAAAAATAAATAAATAAATAAAAGAATTATCCGTAACTTATCCGCTTTTATGCTATTATTTGCAATTTTTCAAAAGAAAAATTATAATTTTTATAATAAAAAAACGTTATTCGACCTAAAACACATTAAAAAAATAATATGAAATAAAAAATTTAAAAAAAGTTGAAGTCTCAATTTGCCGCAGGGTTTCGAACCCAGGTTCTCCATGGCTAACTAGTCCGCAGCACTCTTCCAACCACGCCATGCTTCACACGGAGTTCTCGCGAATATTTAGCTTTAAGTACCCTTTTCCGGTAAGTAAACAAAACGTATTTTGGTCCTTTGTTGGTCCCCTAATAAGCCTATAAATTTTTCCTTTACTACGATTCTTTGGTACATTGAACCTTAATTTCTGACCGAGTTTGAAAATTATAGGATAATATTAAAGGGAGTTAAAGAGGCTGAAGCGTGCATGCCTCCAAAGACCATATTTGTCTGTTTTTCTGCCTTTATTCGAGCTTTAAAACCGAGATATACTTATTTTCGTATAAAAAACACCGTTATTTTCGGCAAAATATGGAAAGACTTGTTGATAAAATAATAATAAAAAATAATTAAATAAATAAAAGAATTATCCGTAACTTATCCGCCTTTATGCTATTATTTGCTGTTTTTTAAAAGAAAAATTATAATTTTTATAATAAGAAAACGTTATTCGCGCTAAAAATAATTAAAAAAATAATATGAAATAAAAAATTAAAAAAATTTGTAGTCCCAAATTGCCGCAGGGTTTCGAACCCAGGTCCTCCAGGGCTAACTAGTCCGCAGCACTCTACCAACCACGCCATGCTTCACACGGAGCTCTCACGAATATTTAGCTTTAAGTACCCTTTTCCGGTAAGTAAACAAAACGTATTTTGGTCCTTTGTTGGTCTCCTAATAAGCCTATAAAAATTTCCTTTAGTACGATTCTTCGGTACATTGAACCTTAATTTCTGTCTGAGTTTGAAAATTATAGGTTAATATTAAAGGGAGTTAAAGAGGCTGAAGCGTGCATGCCTCCAGAGACCATATTTGTCTGTTTTTCTGCCATAATTCGCGCTTTAAAACCGAGATATACTTATTTTCGTATGAAAAACACATTTATTTTCCGTAAAATATGAAAAGACTTGTTGATAAAATAATAATAAAAAATAAATAAATAAATAAAAGAATTATCCGTAACTTATCCGCTTTTATGCTATTATTTGCTGTTTTTCAAAAGAAAAATTATAATTTTTATAATAAGAAAACGTTATTCGCGCTAAAACACATTAAAAAAATAATATGAAATAAAAAATTAAAAAAAAGTGAAGTCCCAAATTGCCGCAGGGCTTCGAACCCAGGTTCTCCAGGGCTAACTAGTCAGCAGCACTCTACCAACCACGCCATGCTTCACACGGAGCTATCACGAATATTTAGCTTTAAGTACTCTTTTCCGGAAAGTAAACAAAACGTATTTTGGTCCTTTGTTGGTCCCCTAATAAGCCTATAAATATTTCCTTTATTACGATTCTTTCGTACATTGAACCTTAATTTCTGACCGCGTTTGAAAATTATAGGTTAATATTAAAGGGAGTTAAAGAGGGGGAAGCGTGCATGCCTCCAGAGACCATATTTGTCTGTTTTTCTGCCTTTATTCGAAATTTAAAACAGAGATATACTTATTTTCGCATAAAAAACACCGTTATTTTCGGTAAAATATGGAAAGACTTGTTGATAAAATAATTATTAAAAATAATTAAATAAATAAAAGAATTATCAGTAACTTATCCGCTTTTATGCTATTATTTGCTGTTTTTCAAAAGAAAAATTATAATTTTTATAATAAGAAAACGTTATTCGCGCTAAAACACATTAAAAAAATAATATGAAATAAAAAATTAAAAAAATGTGAAGTCCCAAATTGCCGCAGGGTTTCGAACCCAGGTTCTCCAGGGCTAACTAGTCAGCAGCACTCTACCAACCACGCCATGCTTCACATGGAGCTCTCACGAATATTTAGCTTTAAGTACCCTTTTCCGGTAAGTAAACAAAAAGTATTTTGGTCCTTTGTTGGTCTCCTAATAAGCCTATAAAAATTTTCTTTAGTACGATTCTTCGGTACATTGAACCTTAATTTCTGTCTGAGTTGGAAAATTATAGGTTAATATTAAAGGGAGTTAAAGAGGCTGAAGCGCGCATGCCTCCAGAGACCATATTTGTCTGTTTTTCTGCCATTATTCGCTCTTTAAAACCGAGATATACTTATTTTTGTATGAAAAACACCTTTATTTTCGGTAAAATATGAAAAGACTTCTTGATAAAATAATAATAAAAAATGAATAAATAAATAAAAGAATTCCGTATCTTATCGGGTTTTATGCTATTATTTGCAATTTTTCAAAAGAAAAATTATAATTTTTATAATAAAAAAACGTTATTCGCGCTAAAACACATTAAAAAAATAATATGAAATAAAAAATTTAAAAAAAGTTGAAGTCTCAAATTGACGCAGGATTTCGAACCCAGCTTCTCCATGGCTAACTAGTCCGCAGCACTCTTCCAACCACGCCATGCTTTACACGGAGCTCTCGCGAATATTTAGCTTTAAGTACCCTTTTCCGTTAAGTAAACAAAACGTTTTTTGGTCCTTTGTTGGTCCCCTAATAAGACTATAAATATTTTCTTTATTTCGATTCTTTGGTACATTGAACCTTAATTTCTGACCGAGTTTGAAAATTATAGGTTAATATTAAAGGGAGTTAAAGATGGTGAAGCGTGCATGCCTCCAGAGACCATATTTGTCTGTTTTTCTGCCATTATTCGCGCTTTAAAACCGAGATATACTTATTTTCGTATGAAAAACACCGTTATTTTCGGTAAAATATGAAAAGACTGGTTGATAAAATAATAATAAGAAATAAATAAATAAATAAAAGAATTATCCGTAACTTATCCGCTTTTATGCTATTATTTGCTGTTTTTCAAAAGAAAAATAATAATTTTTATAATAAGAAAACGTTATTCGCGCTAAAACACATTAAAAAAATAATATAAAATAAAAAAAATTAAAAATCTCAAATTGCCGCAAGGTTTCGAACCCAGGTTCTCCAGGGCTAAGTAGTCAGCAGCACTCTACCAACCACGCCATGCTTCACACGGAGCTCTCACGAATATTTAGCTTTAAGTACCCTTTTCCGGTAAGTAAACAAAACGTATTTTGGTCCTTTGTTGGTCCCCAAATAAGACAATAAATATTTTCTTTATTACGATTCTTTGGTACATTGAGCCTTAATTTCTGACCGAGTTTGAAAATTATAGGTTAATATTAAAGGGAGTTAAAAAGGGTGAAGCGTGCATGCCTCCAGAGACCAATTTTGTCTGTTTTTCTGCCTTTATTCGTGCTTTAAAACCGAGATATACTTATTTTCGTATAAAAAACACCGTTATTTTCGGTAAAATATGGAAAGACTTGTTGATAAAATAATAATAAAAAATAATTAAATAAATAAAAGAATTATCCGTAACTTATCCGCTTTTATGCTATTATTTGCTGCTTTTCAAAAGAAAAATTATAATTTTTATAATAAGAAAACGTTATTCGCGCTAAAACACATTAAAAAAATAATATGAAATAAAAAATTAAAAAAAAGTGAAGTCCCAAATTGCCGCAGGGCTTCGAACCCAGGTTCTCCAGGGCTAACTAGTCCGCAGCACTCTACCAACCACGCCATGCTTCACACGGAGCTATCACGAATATTTAGCTTTAAGTACTCTTTTCCGGAAAGTAAACAAAACGTATTTTGGTCCTTTGTTGGTCCCCTAATAAGCCTATAAAAATTTCCTTTAGTACGATTCTTTCGTACATTGAACCTTAATTTCTGTCTGAGTTTGAAAATTATAGGTTAATATTAAAGGGAGTTAAAGAGGGTGAAGCGTGCACGCCTCCAAAGACCATATTTGTCTGTTTTTCTGCCTTTATTCGCGCTTTAAAACCGAGATATACTTATTTTCGTATAAAAAACACCGTTATTTTCGGTAAAATATGGAAGGACTTGTTGATAAAATAATAATAAAAAATAATTAAATAAATAAAAGAATTATCCGTAACTTATCCGCTTTTATTCTATTATTTGCTGTTTTTCAAAAGAAAAATTATAATTTTTATAATAAGAAAACGTTATTCGCGCTAAAACACATTAAAAAAATAATATGAAATAAAAAATTAAAAAAATGAGAAGTCCCAAATTGCCGCAGGGTTTCGATCCCAGGTTCTCCAGAGCTAACTAGTCCGCAGCACTCTTCCAACCACGCCATGCTTCACATGGAGCTCTCACGAATATTTAGCTTTAAGTACTCTTTTCCGGTAAGTAAACAAAACGTATTTTGGTCCTTTGTTGGTCCCCTAATAAGCCTATAAATATTTTCTTTAGTACGATTCTTCGGTACATTGAACATTAATTTCTGTCTGAGTTTGAAAATTATAGGTTAATATTAAAGGGAGTTAAAGAGGGTGAAGCGTGCACGCCTCCAAAGACCATATTTGTCTGTTTTTCTGCCTTTATTCGCGCTTTAAAACCGAGATATACTTATTTTCGTATAAAAAACACCGTTATTTTCGGTAAAATATGGAAGGACTTGTTGATAAAATAATAATAAAAAATAATTAAATAAATAAAAGAATTATCCGTAACTTATCCGCTTTTATTCTATTATTTGCTGTTTTTCAAAAGAAAAATTATAATTTTTATAATAAGAAAACGTTATTCGCGCTAAAACACATTAAAAAAATAATATGAAATAAAAAATTAAAAAAATGAGAAGTCCCAAATTGCCGCAGGGTTTCGATCCCAGGTTCTCCAGAGCTAACTAGTCCGCAGCACTCTTCCAACCACGCCATGCTTCACATGGAGCTCTCACGAATATTTAGCTTTAAGTACTCTTTTCCGGTAAGTAAACAAAACGTATTTTGGTCCTTTGTTGGTCCCCTAATAAGCCTATAAATATTTTCTTTAGTACGATTCTTCGGTACATTGAACCTTAATTTCTGTCTGAGTTTGAAAATTATAGGTTAATATTAAAGGGAGTTAAAGAGCCTGAAGCGTGCATGCCTCCAGAGACCATATTTGTCTGTTTTTCTGCCATTATTCGCGCTTTAAAACCGAGATATACTTATTTTCGTATGAAAAACACCTTTATTTTCGGTAAAATATGAAAAGACTTGTTGATAAAATAATAATAAAAAATAATTAAATAAATAAAAGAATTATCCGTAACTTATCCGCTTTTATGCTATTATTTGCTGTTTTTCAATAGAAAAATTATAATTTTTATAATAAGAAAACGTTATTCGCGCTAAAACACATTAAAAAAATAATATGAAATAAAAAATTTAAAAAAATTTGAAGTCCCAAATTGCCGCAGGGTTTCGAACTTACGCTCTCCAGGGCTAACTAGTCAGCAGCACTCTACCAACCACGCCATGCTTCACACGGAGCTCTCGCGAATATTTAGCTTTAAGTACCCTTTTCCGGTAAGTAAACAAAAAGTATTTTGGTCCTTTGTTGGTCTCCTAATAAGCCTATAAAAATTTTCTTTAGTACGATTCTTCGGTACATTGAACCTTAATTTCTGTCTGAGTTGGAAAATTATAGGTTAATATTAAAGGGAGTTAAAGAGGCTGAAGCGTGCATGCCTCCAGAGACCATATTTGTCTGTTTTTCTGCCATTATTCGCTCTTTAAAACCGAGATATACTTATTTTGGCATGAAAAACACCTTTACTTTCGGTAAAATATGAAAAGACTTGTTGATAAAATAATAATAAAAATTAAATAAATAAATAAAAGAATTTTCCGTAACTTATCCGCTTTTATGCTATTATTTGCAATTTTTCAAAAGAAAAATTATAATTTTTATAATAAAAAAACGTTATTCGCGCTAAAAGACATTAAAAAAATAATATGAAATAAAAAATTTAAAAAAAGGTGAAGTCTCAAATTGCCGCAGGATTTCGAACCCAGGTTCTCCATGGCTAACTAGTCCGCAGCACTCTTCCAACCACGCCATGCTTTACACGGAGCTCGTGCGAATATTTAGCTTTAAGTACCCTTTTCCGGTAAGTAAACAAAACGTATTTTGGTCCTTTGTTGGTCCCCTAATAAGCCTAAAAATATTTTCTTTATTACGATTCTTTCGTACATTGAACCTTAATTTCTGACCGAGTTTGAAAATTATAGGTTAATATTAAAGGGAGTTAAAGAGGGTGAAGCGTGCATGCCTCCAGAGACCATATTTGTCTGTTTTTCTGCCATTATACGCGCTTTAAAACCGAGTTATACTTATTTTCGTATGAAAAACACCTTTATTTTCGGTAAAATATGAAAAGACTGGTTGATAAAATAATAATAAAAAATAAAAAAATAAATAAAAGAATTATCCGTAACTTATCCGCTTTTATGCTATTATTTGCTGTTTTTCAAGAGAAAAATAATAATTTTTATAATAAGAAAACGTTATTCGCGCTAAAACACATTAAAAAAATAATATGAAATAAAAAATAAAGAAAATTAAAAATCTCAAATTGCCGCAAGGTTTCGAACCCAGGTTCTCCTGGGCTAACTAGTCCGCAGCACTCTTCCTACCACGCCATGCTTCACATGGAGCTCTCGCGAATATTTAGCTTTAAGTACCCTTTTCCGGTAAGTAAACAAAACGTATTTTGGTCCTTTGTTGGTCCCCTAATAAGCCTAAAAATATTTTCTTTATTACGATTCTTTCGTACATTGAACCTTAATTTCTGACCGAGTTTGAAAATTATAGGTTAATATTAAAGGGAGTTAAAGAGGGTGAAGCGTGCATGCCTCCAGAGACCATATTTGTCTGTTTTTCTGCCATTATTCGCGCTTTAAAACCGAGTTATACTTATTTTCGTATGAAAAACACCTTTATTTTCGGTAAAATATGAAAAGACTGGTTGATAAAATAATAATAAAAAATAAATAAATAAATAAAAGAATTATCCGTAACTTATCCGCTTTTATGCTATTATTTGCAATTTTTCAAAAGACAAATTATAATTTTTATAATAAAAAAACGTTATTCGACCTAAAACACATTAAAAAAATAATATGAAATAAAAAATTTAAAAAAAGTTGAAGTCTCAATTTGCCGCAGGGTTTCGAACCCTGGTTCTCCATGGCTAACTAGTCCGCAGCACTCTTCCAACCACGCCATGCTTCACACGGAGTTCTCGCGAATATTTAGCTTTAAGTACCCTTTTCCGGTAAGTAAACAAAACGTATTTTGGTCCTTTGTTGGTCCCCTAATAAGCCTATAAATTTTTCCTTTACTACGATTCTTTGGTACATTGAACCTTAATTTCTGACCGAGTTTGAAAATTATAGGATAATATTAAAGGGAGTTAAAGAGGCTGAAGCGTGCATGCCTCCAAAGACCATATTTGTCTGTTTTTCTGCCTTTATTCGAGCTTTAAAACCGAGATATACTTATTTTCGTATAAAAAACACCGTTATTTTCGGCAAAATATGGAAAGACTTGTTGATAAAATAATAATAAAAAATAATTAAATAAATAAAAGAATTATCCGTAACTTATCCGCCTTTATGCTATTATTTGCTGTTTTTTAAAAGAAAAATTATAATTTTTATAATAAGAAAACGTTATTCGCGCTAAAAATAATTAAAAAAATAATATGAAATAAAAAATTAAAAAAATTTGTAGTCCCAAATTGCCGCAGGGTTTCGAACCCAGATTCTCCAGGGCTAACTAGTCCGCAGCACTCTACCAACCACGCCATGCTTCACACGGAGCTCTCACGAATATTTAGCTTTAAGTACCCTTTTCCGGTAAGTAAACAAAACGTATTTTGGTCCTTTGATGGTCCCTTAATAAGCCTATAAATATTTCCTTTATTACGATTCTTTCGTACATTGAACCTTAATTTCTGACCGAGTTTGAAAATTATAGGTTAATATTAAAGGGAGTTAAAGAGGGTGAAGCGTGCATGCCTCCAGAGACCATATTTGTTTGTTTTTCTGCCTTTATTCGCGCTTTAAAACCGAGATATACTTATTTTCGTATAAAAAACACCGTTATTTTCGGTAAAATATGGAAAGACTTGTTGATAAATAATAATAAAAAATAATTAAATAAATAAAAGAATTATCCGTAACTTATCCGCTTTTATGCTATTATTTGCTGTTTCTCAAAAGAAAAATTATAATTTTGTTAATAAGAAAACGTTATTCGCGCTAAAACACATTAAAAAAATAATATGAAATAAAAAATTTAAAAAAATTTGAAGTCCCAAATTGCCGCAGGGTTTCGAACCCAGGTCCTCCAGGGCTAACTAGTCCGCAGCACTCTACCAATCACGCCATGCTTCACACGGAGCTCTCACGAATATTTAGCTTTAAGTACCCTTTTCCGGTAAGTAAACAAAACGTATTTTGGTCCTTTGTTGGTCTCCTAATAAGCCTATAAAAATTTCCTTTAGTACGATTCTTCGGTACATTGAACCTTAATTTCTGTCTGAGTTTGAAAATTAGAGGTTAATATTAAAGGGAGTTAAAGAGGCTGAAGCGTGCATGCCTCCAGAGACCATATTTGTCTGTTTTTCTGCCATAATTCGCGCTTTAAAACCGAGATATACTTATTTTCGTATGAAAAACACATTTATTTTCAGTAAAATATGAAAAGACTTGTTGATAAAATAATAATAAAAAATAAATAAATAAATAAAAGAATTATCCGTAACTTATCCGCTTTTATGCTATTATTTGCTGTTTTTCAAAAGAAAAATTATAATTTTTATAATAAGAAAACGTTTTTCGCGCTAAAACACATTAAAAAAATAATATGAAACAAAAAATTAAAAAAATTTGTAGTCCCAAAATGCCGCAGGGTTTTGAACCCAGGTTCTCCAGGGCTAACTAGTCCGCAGCACTCTACCAACCACGCCATGCTTCACACGGAGCTCTCACGAATATTTAGCTTTAAGTACCCTTTTCCGGTAAGTAAACAAAACGTATTTTGGTCTTTTGTTGGTCTCCTAATAAGCCTATAAAAATTTCCTTTAGTACGATTCTTCGGTACATTGAACCTTAATTTCTGTCTGAGTTTGAAAATTATAGGTTAATATTAAAGGGAGTTAAAGAGGCTGAAGCATGCATGCCTCCAGAGACCATATTTGTCTGTTTTTCTGCCTTTATTCGTGCTTTAAAACCGAGATATACTTATTTTCGTATAAAAAACACCGTTATTTTCGGTAAAATATGGAAAGACTTGTTGATAAATAATAATAAAAAATAATTAAATAAATAAAAGAATTATCCGTAACTTATCCGCTTTTATGCTATTATTTGCTGTTTCTCAAAAGAAAAATTATAATTTTGTTAATAAGAAAACGTTATTCGCGCTAAAACACATTAAAAAAATAATATGAAATAAAAAATTTAAAAAAATTTGAAGTCCCAAATTGCCGCAGGGTTTCGAACCCAGGTCCTCCAGGGCTAACTAGTCAGCAGCACTCTACCAACCACGCTCTGCTTCACACGGAGCTCTCACGAATATTTAGCTTTAAGTACCCTTTTCCGGTAAATAAACAAAACGTATTTTGGCCCTTTGTTGGTCCCCTAATAAGCCTATAAATATTTTCTTTATTTCGATTCTTTGGTACATTGAACCTTAATTTCTGACCGAGTTGGAAAATTATAGGTTAATATTAAAGGGAGTTAAAGAGGCTGAAGCGTGCATGCCTCCAGAGACCATATTTGTCTGTTTTTCTGCCATTATTCGCGCTTTAAAACCGAGATATACTTATTTTCGTATAAAAAACACCGTTGTTTTCGGTAAAATATGGAAAGACATGTTGATAAAATAATAATAAAAAATAATTAAATAAATAAAAGAATTATCAGTAACTTATCCGCTTTTATGCTATTATTTGCTGTTTTTCAAAAGAAAAATTATAATTTTTATAATAAGAAAACGTTATTCGCGCTAAAACACATTAAAAAAATAATATGAAATAAAAAATTAAAAAAAAGTGAAGTCCCAAATTGCCGCAGGGCTTCGAACCCAGGTTCTCCAGGGCTAACTAGTCAGCAGCACTCTACCAACCACGCCATGCTTCACACGGAGCTATCACGAATATTTAGCTTTAAGTACTCTTTTCCGGAAAGTAAACAAAACGTATTTTGGTCCTTTTTTGGTCCCCTAATAAGCCTATAAATATTTCCTTTATTACGATTCTTTCGTACATTGAACCTTAATTTCTGACCGCGTTTGAAAATTATAGGTTAATATTAAAGGGAGTTAAAGAGGGGGAAGCGTGCATGCCTCCAGAGACCATATTTGTCTGTTTTTCTGCCTTTATTCGAAATTTAAAACAGAGATATACTTATTTTCGCATAAAAAACACCGTTATTTTCGGTAAAATATGGAAAGACTTGTTGATAAAATAATTATTAAAAATAATTAAATAAATAAAAGAATTATCAGTAACTTATCCGCTTTTATGCTATTATTTGCTGTTTTTCAAAAGAAAAATTATAATTTTTATAATAAGAAAACGTTATTCGCGCTAAAACACATTAAAAAAATAATATGAAATAAAAAATTAAAAAAATGTGAAGTCCCAAATTGCCGCAGGGTTTCGAACCCAGGTTCTCCAGGGTTTACTAGTCAGCAGCACTCTACCAATCACGCCATGCTTCACATGGAGCTCTCACGAATATTTAGCTTTAAGTACCCTTTTCCGGTAAGTAAACAAAAAGTATTTTGGTCCTTTGTTGGTCTCCTAATAAGCCTATAAAAATTTTCTTTAGTACGATTCTTCGGTACATTGAACCTTAATTTCTGACTGAGTTGGAAAATTATAGGTTAATATTAAAGGGAGTTAAAGAGGCTGAAGCGCGCATGCCTCCAGAGACCATATTTGTCTGTTTTTCTGCCATTATTCGCTCTTTAAAACCGAGATATACTTATTTTCGTATGAAAAACACCTTTATTTTCGGTAAAATATGAAAAGACTTCTTGATAAAATAATAATAAAAAATGAATAAATAAATAAAAGAATTCCGTATCTTATCGGGTTTTATGCTATTATTTGCAATTTTTCAAAAGAAAAATTATAATTTTTATAATAAAAAAACGTTATTCGCGCTAAAACACATTAAAAAAATAATATGAAATAAAAAATTTAAAAAAAGTTGAAGTCTCAAATTGACACAGGATTTCGAACCCAGCTTCTCCATGGCTAACTAGTCCGCAGCACTCTTCCAACCACGCCATGCTTTACACGGAGCTCTCGCGAATATTTAGCTTTAAGTACCCTTTTCCGTTAAGTAAACAAAACGTTTTTTGGTCCTTTGTTGGTCCCCTAATAAGACTATAAATATTTTCTTTATTTCGATTCTTTGGTACATTGAACCTTAATTTCTGACCGAGTTTGAAAATTATAGGTTAATATTTAAGGGAGTTAAAGAGGCTGAAGCGTGCATGCCTCCAGAGACCATATTTGTCTGTTTTTCTGCCATTATTCGCGCTTTAAAACCGAGATATACTTATTTTCGTATAAAAAACACCGTTGTTTTCGGTAAAATATGGAAAGACATGTTGATAAAATAATAATAAAAAATAATTAAATAAATAAAAGAATTATCAGTAACTTATCCGCTTTTATGCTATTATTTGCTGTTTTTCAAAAGAAAAATTATAATTTTTATAATAAGAAAACGTTATTCGCGCTAAAACACATTAAAAAAATAATATGAAATAAAAAATTAAAAAAAAGCGAAGTCCCAAATTGCCGCAGGGCTTCGAACCCAGGTTCTCCAGGGCTAACTAGTCAGCAGCACTCTACCAACCACGCCATGCTTCACACGGAGCTATCACGAATATTTAGCTTTAAGTACTCTTTTCCGGAAAGTAAACAAAACGTATTTTGGTCCTTTGTTGGTCCCCTAATAAGCCTATAAATATTTCCTTTATTACGATTCTTTCGTACATTGAACCTTAATTTCTGACCGCGTTTGAAAATTATAGGTTAATATTAAAGGGAGTTAAAGAGGGGGAAGCGTGCATGCCTCCAGAGACCATATTTGTCTGTTTTTCTGCCTTTATTCGAAATTTAAAACAGAGATATACTTATTTTCGCATAAAAAACACCGTTATTTTCGGTAAAATATGGAAAGACTTGTTGATAAAATAATTATTAAAAATAATTAAATAAATAAAAGAATTATCAGTAACTTATCCGCTTTTATGCTATTATTTGCTGTTTTTCAAAAGAAAAATTATAATTTTTATAATAAGAAAACGTTATTCGCGCTAAAACACATTAAAAAAATAATATGAAATAAAAAATTAAAAAAATGTGAAGTCCCAAATTGCCGCAGGGTTTCGAACCCAGGTTCTCCAGGGTTTACTAGTCAGCAGCACTCTACCAACCACGCCATGCTTCACATGGAGCTCTCACGAATATTTAGCTTTAAGTACCCTTTTCCGGTAAGTAAACAAAAAGTATTTTGGTCCTTTGTTGGTCTCCTAATAAGCCTATAAAAATTTTCTTTAGTACGATTCTTCGGTACATTGAACCTTAATTTCTGTCTGAGTTGGAAAATTATAGGTTAATATTAAAGGGAGTTAAAGAGGCTGAAGCGCGCATGCCTCCAGAGACCATATTTGTCTGTTTTTCTGCCATTATTCGCTCTTTAAAACCGAGATATACTTATTTTCGTATGAAAAACACCTTTATTTTCGGTAAAATATGAAAAGACTTCTTGATAAAATAATAATAAAAAATGAATAAATAAATAAAAGAATTCCGTATCTTATCGGGTTTTATGCTATTATTTGCAATTTTTCAAAAGAAAAATTATAATTTTTATAATAAAAAAACGTTATTCGCGCTAAAACACATTAAAAAAATAATATGAAATAAAAAATTAAAAAAAACTTAAAGTCTCACATTGCCGCAAGGTTTCGAACCCAGGTTCTCCTGGGCTAACTAGTCCGCAGCACTCTTCCAACCACGCCATGCTTTACACGGAGCTCTCGCGAATATTTAGCTTTAAGTACCCTTTTCCGTTAAGTAAACAAAATGTTTTTTGGTCCTTTGTTGGTCCCCTAATAAGACTATAAATATTTTCTTTATTTCGATTCTTTGGTACATTGAACCTTAATTTCTGACCGAGTTTGAAAATTATAGGTTAATATTAAAGGGAGTTAAAGATGGTGAAGCGTGCATGCCTCCAGAGACCATATTTGTCTGTTTTTCTGCCATTATTCGCGCTTTAAAACCGAGATATACTTATTTTCGTATGAAAAACACCTTTATTTTCGGTAAAATATGAAAAGACTGGTTGATAAAATAATAATAAGAAATAAATAAATAAATAAAAGAATTATCCGTAACTTATCCGCTTTTATGCTATTATTTGCTGTTTTTCAAAAGAAAAATAATAATTTTTATAATAAGAAAACGTTATTCGCGCTAAAACACATTAAAAAAATAATATAAAATAAAAAAAATTAAAAATCTCAAATTGCCGCAAGGTTTCGAACCCAGGTTCTCCAGGGCTAAATAGTCAGCAGCACTCTACCAACCACGCCATGCTTCACACGGAGCTCTCACGAATATTTAGCTTTAAGTACCCTTTTCCGGTATGTAAACAAAACGTATTTTGGTCCTTTGTTGGTCTCCTAATAAGCCTATAAAAATTTCCTTTAGTACGATTCTTCGGTACATTGAACCTAAATTTCTGACCGCGTTTGAAAATTATAGGTTAATATTAAAGGGAGCTAAAGAGGGTGAAGCGTGCATGCCTCCAGAGACCATATTTGTCTGTTTTTCTGCCATTATTCGCTCTTTAAAACCGAGATATACTTATTTTGGCATGAAAAACACCTTTACTTTCGGTAAAATATGAAAAGACTTGTTGATAAAATAATAATAAAAAATAAATAAATAAATAAAAGAATTTTCCGTAACTTATCCGCTTTTATGCTATTATTTGCAATTTTTCAAAAGAAAAATTATAATTTTTATAATAAAAAAACGTTATTCGCGCTAAAAGACATTAAAAAAATAATATGAAATAAAAAATTTTAAAAAAGGTGAAGTCTCAAATTGCCGCAGGATTTCGAACCCAGGTTCTCCATGGCTAACTAGTCCGCAGCACTCTTCCAACCACGCCATGCTTTACACGGAGCTCGCGCGAATATTTAGCTTTAAGTACCTTTTTCCGGTAAGTAAACAAAACGTATTTTGGTCCTTTGTTGGTCCCCTAATAAGCCTAAAAATATTTTCTTTATTACGATTCTTTCGTACATTGAACCTTAATTTCCGACCGAGTTTGAAAATTATAGGTTAATATTAAAG